>NW_022436992.1:1121651-1339538 GCF_009761245.1 Sapajus apella | reverse complement strand
TGCTGTTGCATCACATGTTGTCAATACGATAAAGTTTCTTAAAGACAGAGTATATGTCTCATTCCCATTTATGTCTATCTTATTGCTTTGCCTAGTATAGGTAACTGACAAGCATTGTGCTTGTTAATATAATATCCTTTGCTTTTATTTTGATTTTGATGTTTTAATTATAAATGTAATACAAACTTTAAAAAAAAACATCAAATATATATGAATACATCAAGTAAAAAGTTAAGATACATAAGAAAGAAGGAAGGCTAGAATGACCCCTGGGGTGGTGGTTTAAATAGAAGTTATTGAATTCATGAGGTAGGAACTCATGGCTTTTAAGTACTTATCCAGAGAGCTAGACATAGAAATTAACATAGAAGTGTGTACACATGGGTGTATACATACATATATACATGTATGTTATATACATCTATATTGCGCATATATATAATATACATACATATATTTCCTAGTTCTGACCTCGGAGAGGTCTAGAAACTATGATATCCTAGTAGCAATGAATACACCAAACACACAGGGCTTGATTTCTAAACATCATTCTCTAATAAAAGGATCAAGGGCTCCTTGGAGAAACAGTTGATTGCAAGGCTGGGGAAGATGAAAACGCAGGATTCCTTTGGAGTACCTTGTGGGCCATGAAATAAAGAAGTGCTTAAAAAAGAATGATGTCACATAGAAAGGGCAGAAACCAGCCTGAAAGAGCTCCCAATGACCATAGTTTAAAAAAAAAGGGCAATTAAATAAATAATAATAGTAATACTGGCTTATTAAACTCACAGAATAAGAAACTATGAATCCTCACCGATATTGTTTAGTAAATTAGTAAGTGGACAAGAAAGGAACAGCTTTTTCTTAATTCCAATTAATATATGTAGAAGAAGCAATGCGGGAAATGTATTATTAAAACATCTACTTATTAATATTATTTAATAGTAGTTTAAAAACTACTATTAAAACATCACAATAATAATTGTTGTAGGCAAGATACACAAATCAATGTCAAAATCATTGCTCGAAAGTATGAGAAACAAAATAATTGCACAATCTTAAAGTACATGTTTATTATAAAACAAAAAAAAATAGTAATTTTTCGAGATCAAAACTCTGCAGAGACTACCTTAATCAAGTAAGCAGGTTAGCATTGCCAGTAATTAGACTTATTAATGTCATATTTCCTCTGATATAATGCACTGAGAAGAGCATATCACCTCTGTGGTACTCTTGCCAAATGTTGCATTTCTGGGATTGGATCATGGTGACAGATTTCCTCCATGCTGTTCTCATGATGGTGAGTTTTCATGAGCTCTGATGGTTTAAAAGTGTGTGGCACTTCCTCCCTCACTTGCTCTCTCTTGTCTTCCACCAAGTGAGATGTACCTTGCTTCCCCTTCACCTTCTGCCATTATTGTAAGTTTCCTGAGGTCTCCAAAGCCGTGCTTAACTGTGAGCCACTTAAATCTCTTTTCTTTATAAATTACCCAGTCTCAGGTAGTTCTTTATAGCAGTGATAAAATGGACTAATACAGTCATGATGAATAATTCTTTTCATATATTTTTAAATCCGATTTGCCTAAAAGTTTACTTAAAGATTTTCACCTAAATTCTTGAGGTAATATCACTAAAGGCAAGCTACTTGCCTTTAAATACAAATAGCATTTCCTACTATTAATCTTTCAGAATAAAGTATTTTGCCTACCCTTACATAATTCTGTTTGGCCTTAATTAGTTCAGAACTTTTATGGGAACTAAGAGTTCTGTTTCTTGGGAAGTCTCCCCAATATTTCAACATCTTATCAAATTCAGAACTATCAAGAATAGTACACTCTGGATGTGGTCATCTGAAAGGAATTTTGATTCTCTTTGAGAATATGTGTCAAGAATATAGGTGAAAATTTTGCTTTTCTTATACATCTTTCTGGTTTTGTATCAGGGTAATGCTGGCCTCAAAGAATAAGTATCAAAATATTTCCTAATCTTCAATATCCTAGAAAAAGACTGCATAGAATTGACACCATCTTGTCCATAAATGTTTGATAAGATACCCCAGGAAGCCAGCTAAGTCATATTTTTTTTAGATCAGAGTTTTTTAAATTTATTTTTAGTTGATACATAATAACTGTACATATTTATGGGGCACAGAATGATGTCTTAATACATGCATACAATGTATGATATATAAGAAGGCTTTTAATTTAACAGAAAAATAGTTTCTTACATTTGTTCACATACTTGACATTTCTAGTGGATATTTATCAGTTCTGAGGTTCTTGACTATTTTCAAATAATCTGAGTTTCTAGTTTCTATAATTTTCCTTCAATCTGAAGAATTTTCTTGGGCACTTCTTGTTCAGTATAGCTGGCAACAAATTCTTTCAGTTTTCTTTAATCTTGACTCATATTTATTTTGCCCTCATTGTTGAAGAACATTTTTCTGAATATAGATTTCTGGGTCGACAGTTGTTATTGCTTTTAAAATTTATTTTAGCACTTTCAAGTTGTTCCGGTATCATCTGTCTTTCATAGTTTCTTCTGGCAAGTTAGTGGTTTCAAATCATTACTCCCTTGGATGTAATGTGTCACTTTTCTCTAGCTGCTTTCAAATTTTTCTGGTTTTGATTTTTATTATTTTGACTATAATGTAGCTAGCGAGATGTGTTAGGTTTTTTGGCATTTATTTTGCTTGTATTTTACTGAGCTTTTTGAATCTGTAAATTTATAGCCCTTCCCAAATTGGGGAAAAATTTTACCACTATTTATTCAAATATTTTTCTTTCCAAATTTCTCCCTTTTCTTGTGAGAACTCAACTACACATGGGTTGAACCATTTTATATTACCCATTTAAAAATATTTTTCTTCTTTGTTTTCCAAATTAGATAATTTTGACTTATTTATCTTCACGTTCACTGACTCCTTCCTTTGTCATTTCCTTTTGGTTATAAAGCCTACCAAGTAAATTTTTAAGTTTTAGATATAACATTTTTAGTTCTAGAATTTTTATTTGGTTTTATTTTTATCATTTTTGTTTTGTTTTGTTTTGTTTTTGAAAAAGGGTCTTGCTCTGTCATCCAGATTGGAGCACAGTGGCATGGTCTTGGCTGCAACCTCTGCCTTCCGAGTTCAAGCGATTCTCATGCCTCAGCCTCCCAAGTAGCTGAGATTACTGGTGCATGCCACCACACCTGGCTTATTTTTGTTTTTTTGGTAAAGAAGGGGTTTCACCATGTTGGTCAGGCTGGTCTTGAACTCCTGATCTCAAGTGATCTGCCTGCCTCAGCCTCCCAAAGTGCTGGGATTATAGGTGTACTACCTTGTTTTTATCAATTTTATTGAAGCAGTCTTCCTTTGATTGCCATTTATCTTTAGAATAAGTCACTTTTTTTGACTCTTCTGTTGAATCAATTTAGATTATATAATGAATATTGTGACTGTTATATTGTTGATTCTATTCCAAGTCTCCAAAAATGCTAATTTTCTCTTGTTTTATCAAGTGGTTAACTTGATTGAATTCACACTGCAAACTCAGTCTCTTGGTAATAGCTCAAACATAAGCCTAGTTCTTTCATTTTTAGCTATAATTCTTGTGCTTTGTCTCATGTTTATTTGGTTCAGGGTTTATTTAGAGATTTGGGCAGATTTTAGACATAGATTGTGTCCTCCCTACTTTAGCTCTCTCCTTTCTAAGATTTCTGCCTTCTTCTCATTTTCTATAGGTGTGGTTCTTCAGACTAGGACTGTAATTTTCTATTAAAGTGTTAGCCTTTCCTTGTGGTCATCTTCAGACTAAAAAGCTGTAAAGATAGAAAACATACAATGTTTGTCCTTCCAAGTTTTGATTCTCTTCAAGAATATTCCTACTTTTATTCACTCTTCAATGCCTTCAGTAGTTGTTATTTATATTTAGCTGATATCTGAGGAAGTACTGGCCTGATAGAGGCATTCTTTGATATACCACAAGCAGAATCTTAAATTTCTTGTTTGTTTGAGACGGAGTCTCGCTGTGTCACCAAGTACTTTAGGAGGCTGAGGAGGGTGGATCATCTGAGGTCAGGAGTTCGAGACACTGAGTCAGGCCACCCAGCCAGGCTGCTCCCACAATCCTCACCTACAGAAACTGTAGTAAGCTACTAAATTCTAAGGGCAATTTGTTACAAAATAGAAAACTAATACAACTGACATGCATAAATAGGCTGTGTATTATCCTACTTACCTCATTGCTGTATATCATTTCATAGAGGAGGCAGAAGGATAGTGGGTTTAAACTGAGAATTATTCACTCAACTCTGCTTACCATGCACCAAATACATCGAGCTAACCTGGTGCTCAGATTCTGCTTGCCAGCATCGTCAGGTTTACGCATCAATAAGCATGCATGGGCTGAGGAAAGTGCCAGACCTCCCACCCCCTCAACCCTCCACATCTCTCTAACATAAAGTCTTGCTTTGCACGTGCACATTTTACAGACATGGCTGAGAAATGAAGCACTAAAAATCATGCTCTCTATACTAACACACTCATTATAAATAGGGAATTACTCATTTTTTTTCTAGGTGTTATGGTCACATGTTGCTTTTAGATTTGGTTTAGGTAAGTCAAAGAAAGTTGATAAAGTGCCAGTGGAAAGATATTTTAATTTTTTGGTTGTTGGCCAGTGACTTGCACAAACTTCTCTGAAAAGGAGGCAAAATGACTTATTAGTATGTTTTAAAGAGCCAATGAAAAAGTATTTTCATAGTCATAAAACTTTTACACTTATTAGCATACCATTCATAAAAATTAGCTACTGGTACAAATACACACACACACACACACACACACACACACACACACACACACTCACACCTTAACTTAGAATGAACTGTATAGACTTTTCCTGCCACAGTTCTCTGCTTTCTTCTTCCCTCAGAAATATACCTTTCATTTCCATGCTCTCTATTATCCAAAACCTGAGTTTTGGGAAAAAGGTAGACATCATTTCCAATATTTAGGGAATTTGGACATTATGTGGTCAAAGGAGCAACCATAGGAATTTAGGAACTGAAATGGAACTGAAGTCAATGTGAGACTTAGAGGATAAAGGGAAAGGCTGGGCACAGCACATCAGAGCTGGAATGAGAATGGAGACAAGGATGACAGGGTCCAGGAGTGAAACTTGAGATGCTATATTTCCATAGTTACATCTCTTAAGTGAGGCATTCTGGCTCTCCCTCTCCCTCCACATATACACAGAAATATTTTGATGCTTCTACCAAAGTTATTTACCAGAATGTTCTGAGTTTATATGCTTGCCTGTTTCTCTGCCTCTCTATCTTAATTCATCTTTGAGTCTGTAAGGCCTGGAATAGTGGCTAGAATGTAGGAAAAAAGCATAAAATATTTTGGTTGAATGAGAGACTGAGTAATGATTGAGTATGGAAGTGATTATAATCTAGATACTTAGGTGAGATTAGATTACATGTATCTTAACACTCAAAATGTTATTTTATTGGGTAACTATGATTGTCAGGGGCTAAAGAGAGTTCAGAGTCTAGAGGTAATAGAAACCCTCCCAACAGCTGGGATAGGCACCAAAATGAACCTGAATCAAGGACTTAATAGAAATCTGAGGACAATAATTAGATCATTTGACTTAATAGAAATCTGAGGACAATAATTAGATCATTTTCACCTCAGTGATGAAATGAGGATTCAAACAAAATATTTGATATCAAACAAGGTATTTGGTAGAATCCTCATTTCACCACTTCTTAGCTGCATGAACTTGGGAAAGTTAGTTCCTGTCTCTGAGCCTCAATCTTCTCATCTGTAAAATAGAGTTATATAGTAACCTACATCATAGAGGTTGTGGAGAAATGTAAGGAAGGTAAAGCATGTAGTGCTTAGACTAGGACCTGGCACATATTTAAGACTCAATTATTACAGTGCTTCTCAACTCCCCTGGTGGATCATCCCTGTGGTCCACCATCCAAGAACCTCCAATTGCCATCAACTTCCGCAGGCTGCCCTATCTACCTGCACACCCTGCTTCCTTGTATTGCATCTCTTTGGGGAAGACACTGCATAAATCCATCCGTTCAAAGGTCATACGCTGTCTGCTAAAACCCACTTGAATCTGGCTCCTGGAACCCACCACTCTTTGAGATGGGTTTAGTTTCAAGTCCCAGGTCTTAGAGTCATCCCAGTCCTGCTTAGATAGCAAAATGGATCAGCAACAAGACACCCTTTCTGACCTACTCCTACCTGTACAAACTATTCACTCACTTTGATGCTCTCTCTACTTCTTTAGAATTTGTGCTCTGACCTTTTCAACACTGTCTCCACACTTCCAATTTGTATCTTATATGTTTGATGCTTTCTCCAGCTACATATTGAAATTTATAAGAAACAGCTATTTTGGTTCTATTCTATTCAAAGGCATCTCCTTAAAACAGAATAGTGTTTCTAGAACCAGATGGAATTGGACATAGACCTTGACCCTCTCTATTTTCTAACTTTGTGATTTGGGGCATGTTAGTTAGCCTCCCTCGGTTCCTCAGCAGCTACATCTATGTGGATAATAATACCTATCTCATAGGGTTGTCATGTGGTTAAATGAAATAATATGTTGGTAAAATGTTGTGCCTAGCATTTAGTCAATACTCAATAAATCATGGCAACAACTGCTAGTGATAGCAGCAGTACTGCCTATCATGGCCAATGCCCCCCAGCTGAGTTGGGTGAAGCACCAGGTCATACTGGGCACTCCATGACAGGACTGAATGCAGGAGTGCAGTTCCAACTGATGGCCAGGCTGAGATGCATTTCCTGCCCCTGCAACTTCCTCCTCAGGTTGTGTCTGGAACAATGGCTTTTTATTGAGAATCAGGCAGAACATTTCCATTTCTTTAGCTTTCTGGCTGTGTTTTCCACATTAAACTGATTCCTTCAGAATGTAAGGTAACTGTTGAGTGGTGCTGTCATTTAATACAAAGTTGTTGATTATGCCGCAGCTGATTTCTGATGTGGGTAGGATCTTATCCCAATCAGAAGCTATTGTCCCCCACAATCCCCTATTGAAATTGCACCTGTGTGCTTCTCCTAGGCTGCGTTTCCAGAATGATAGACTTCAAAGCTGTAGGTCAATGCATGTTTGGGGCCCAGTGCCAGTCAGCTTGGAGGTGTTCACAGCCGTGCATCATGATATGTGTGAAATAAATGTGAAGCTCACAAAACTGGTCTTTGATGTGATCCAGAGCACCATGAATAGCTGAGTGATTGCATTCTCAAGGAGGCCTCAGAATCAGATGGGGAGGGTGAGAAATAGAAGAAGAAGACAGAAGAGTTCTGTTCAAATGGGAGCACACTGAGGCAGAACTTGGGCATGCCCGCTGGAACGGGACACTAGGCTATCAGCTTTTCACTTCTCATGGCTGTCTCACCAAGGAATGAAGTGACTCATTCAGTCAAGGTCATGTCATGATGAGACTGGACACACACAAGGTTCTTTGCATTGAAAGTGTACCTGACAAAATTTGGCTTCATTGCCTGTGTTGTACTTGGAAAAATGTTTGGATAGATGAGCAGCAAGTGGCTGAGTGGTAAAAACAAAGTGTTCAGCAAGGAGAGGCTGGACAGTGGTTCTCAGACTGGAGCATGCACAGGAATAACTAAGGGAGCATTTGCAAAGACAGATTCTTCTAACCCCTCCCAGACCTGCTGGATCAAAAATGTTTGGGTAGGGGGGATAGTGCCTGAAAGTCTGAATTTTAAATATAACCATAAAACTGATGATAACATAAGCAGTCAACCTCACGTAGTCATTCCTATGTGGCAAACATTATCCTGAGTACCCATAGTTATTAACTCACCTAAATGTCACACTGGTCTTGTGGTAAGCTCTATTTTTCTCATATTCCCCGTTTACAGATGAGGAAACAGAGGTGAGTAACTGACCCAAAGTCACATGACCCAGCTAGGCAAGACTGGCTCCAGGGTGAGATTCCTGGGCCACAATAAATTTTTCTTAGTACAATAGCTTAAGGGGTACAAATGGTTTTTGGTTACATGGATGAATTGAATAGTGGTAAAGTCTGTGATTTAGTGTACCTGTCACCTGAAGAGTGGACATTGTACACAATAGGTAGTTTTTCATCCCCCACCTTCTTCCCACCCTCCCCACCTCTGAGTCTCCAGTGTCCATTATACTATTCTGTATGCTTTTGAATATCCATAGCTTAGCTCCCCTTGTGAGTGAGAATACATGGTATTTGGTTTTCCATGTGTGAATTCCTTCACTTAGAATAATGGCTTCCAGTTCCATCCAAGTTGCTGAAAAAGACATTATTTCATTCTTCTTATGGCTGAGTAGTGTTCCATGGTGTATATATACCACATTTTCTTTGTCCACTCACTGGATAGTAGACACCTAGGTCAGCTTCATAACTTTGCAATTGTGAATTGTGCTTCAGTACACACATGTGTGCAGGTATCTTTTTGATATAATAATTCCTTTCGGGGGGGGGGGAGGTTAGATACCCAGCAGTGGGATTGGTAGATCTACTTTCAGTTCTTTGAGAAATTTCCATATTGTTTTTTGTAGAGGCTGTACTAATTTACATTCTCACCAGCGTATATGCATTCCCTTTTCACTGCATCTGTGCCAACATCTATTGCTTTTTAACCTTTTAATGATGCCTAGGTTGCAATATTGGCGACATGTCACTCCCAGAGTTATGCAAGTGCTCCTCAGGGAGTAAATGCCTCTTTAAATTGGCTGTCCTAGGGGCCTCCCTTGTCTCACTTGAGTTCTGGCTTTAGAGCTAGGATTTGAACCCAAGGAGTCTTTCTTCAGAATACATATTTTACCTGTAGTACACGCAAATATCACAGAGAAAGATTAAGATATGGAGACAATTTCTCCCTTTACCGTCATGTGGCAGCCAAAGATCTCCCTTCTGAAGAACATCCTGCAAGAAGTGTAGGTGACAGACAGGCTCGAAGGCTGCACTTCAGGGTCTTCCCTGGCTTTCATATCTAGGCACTTACTGGTTTTCATGTCCAGGCTCTTCCCTGGCTTTCATGTCCAGGCACATTACACCCTCCCAGGCTGGGGGTATAATTTTTGCTGGACTATTTCTTCCCAACACCAGACTTCTTTACACAACCTGGGGTTTCCATCAGCTTAGCCAAGGCTATCTTAGAGCTGTACTACAGTCTGGGGCTCTTTTTGTCCAACCTGCCTTCCTATTCTCCCGTCTTTCAGGTGTTAGGCCCACTTCACAATTTGATGGCTCCTTCTGCCTTCTCTTCTCTGTTTCTACTTAACAGTTGTTTCTTAAAAAGATTCTGCATATTTAATTCTGTCTTGTTTTCTGTTTCTTGAAGAACCTAGACAGATGTAACCATCTCTTGCCTTCTAGAGCAGTGATTTTGAAACATTTTCAGCAGAAACCCACAGTAAGGAAAACAAAGTTTCATCTTCTCACAGTACATATATATATTTGTATATATATGTGAATATATATCTCATAGGTGAATATATATCTCACATATTTGAGAAAAGGTTTCAAAAACAATACCTTCCTTCACTCTATGCAATGTATGATTCTATTCTATCTCATTTTTGCATTCAAGACCAAATGCATATTAGAAATGTGATTTATTTTCATCCATTGGCAGCACTTGCTGATGATCACATGATGGCAGCATTTATATTTGATTGTTCTATCAACCAGTGCAAGAGCTCCTTGCATTGTATTTGACATTCCCCATGGTCTCTTTTTCATGTTGGCTTCTTTTTGGTGCAACATAGCCATGTTTGGACGAGTATATACCATTATCTTAATAAAATAAATGTCAAATTGAAAGATCTGTATGGGTAATTTCTAAATTGTTTCAATGCTGAAACCGAAGCACCTAGAAGTCAGGATACTCATAGAGGATACTTTAGATTTGGTAAATTTGAGGTCATGATTGACAAAATGTGTGTGTATTTATTTAATGAAAATACATTCCCTATGCCCCCAAGAATACTGGTTTTGTAATTGTTCATTTAATGTTTGCCAGGTCTCATTGGCAGCAAGCAGAGGCATTTTCCTAAGATCAAGAGATATTTACTGGATGTAAAAATTAAAATTTAGAAGTTCTATCCATTTAAGTTTTGATTAATTGGACAAAGGCTGATTTGTTGTTTTTTAATTTTAGCTCAAGGAATGCCATTTGTCTTCAGGAGCATATTTGGAAAGGCATTGATTCATATAATGGACACTGTGTTCCTAGCCACTGTTCTACCTGCACATCCCACTCATGTAATTTAAAGACATCTCAGTACTATTTGGTTTGTTAATTCTATTATGAGATATGTGTTCTAGAGAAATCATCAGAATTACAGAAAATGATTTATATGCACAGTGGTCATCATGACATTATTTATAATGATATAAAATTGGAAACAACCTCAATTTCCAACACTGGGGGATGGCTCAGTAAGCCATGATGTGTACATAAGAATATAGATGTTTCTGATGTGCTGTGAGGGAGTAAAGGCAGGAGGCTGAACTGAACATAGAATTTACAATCTATATCATTAAAACATAAAATCCAGTAATAAATGACCAAAGTGCAAATGGCAGTGCCTTCTGTATTCTAAAACATTGATTCTTAACTGAGATAATTTTTTTTTTCTGTCAGGGGACATTTGATAATGTCTTCTGAAGACAGTTTTTGGATGTCATGAGTGGAGTGGAATTGAATGCTACTGCCATCTAATGGGTAGAGATCAATGATATTCCTTATTATCCTGCCATGCACAGGATGGACCCTACTGGATGGCAAAGAATAAACTACTCCCAAATGTCAATACTGCTGAGATTGAGAAACCCTACTCTAGAAGAATGAGCTGTTTTAGTTTTCTTCACCGTACTTTTATCAGCATTTTAAAAATGTTTTTAACAATAAGCATAGGGTACTGTTATTAGAAAAATACATAAGTGGTATGTGATTAAAAAGTCTGTCTAAATAATAAATTTAAAAGAGCTCATTTAGTAAGTGTAAAAATTCTAAGAGCTGAATCACTGTGTTCTGGTTCGATGGGCAGATTTTTGTTTTGTTTTTTTGCCTTTGTGGTATATAAAAGTACATCTTCCAATTGACAGCATTTTAGATGAATGAAATACAGTATTTTTCAGCTGGGGAAAGGTTTTCTTCTCTGGAGAACTATTTCTACATTCCTAGCACTCCTTCCTTCAGGTTCTGAGTTCCTGTGGCATTTTTTTCCTTTTTTAATTGGTTTTCTTCTTACTACTCTAATGCTATTTTCCAGACCTTCCCCTCTGTGTTTCAGCAAGTGAGTATCAGCATTCCCAGGGTTTTGTGCTCAGATCTGTAGGTATCTGTTTCTGTGTAGGCTCCCTTGGGACTGTCACCCCTCTCTGGACTCATTCCTTCATAAAGGCTGCAGAACTGACATGCAACATCAATTCTGTGGACTATTCCTTCTGGATATGTTTTGAATCTATTCTTTCTCCGTTGATACTGACCCCATCATGGTTGAGGCTTTTTTCATTATTATCCTTTACTATTCCAGTTGATTTTCTTAGTTTAGTTTTTTTAAATTAAAGTTTCTATTTGAAAGTAATAGTAGATTCACATGTAGTTGTATGAAACAATACTGAGAGATCCCATGTACCTTTTATCCAGTTTCCCTAGTGGTAACATCTTGAAAACCATGATATAGTATCACAACCAGGATATCTTTAGAGTCAAGACACAAACCATTCTCCTTGCCACAAGGAATCTTTAGGTTGCCCTTTAAGAGCCACACCTCCTCCTTAACCTTGGCAACCACTAATTTGTTACCTACTTCTATAATTTTGTCATTTCAAAAGTATTTTATAAATAGAAACAGATTATATGACCTTTTGAGATTGGCTTTTCCCCACTCATCATAATTAATCTCTGGTGATTCATCCAGGTTGTCTCATGCATCTACACTTCGTTTGTTTTTAATTGCTGAGTAGTATTCTGTAGTGTTGATGTACCAAAATTTGTCTAACCGTGTATCCATTGAAGAATATCTAGGTTGTTTCTAATTTTCGTCTATTATGAATAAAGCAGCTATAAATATTTCCGTACAGATTTTTTTTTTTTTTTGAGACGGAGTTTCCCTTGTTACCCAGGTTGGAGTGCAATGGCGTGATTTCGGCTCACCGCAAACTCCGCCTCCTGGGTTCAGGCAATTCTCCTGCCTCAGCCTCCTGAGTAACTGGGATTACAGGCACGCGCCACCATGCCCAGCTAATTTTTTTTGTATTTTTAGTAGAGACGGGGTTTCACCATGTTGACCAGGATGGTCTCGAGCTCTTGACCTCGTGATCCACCCGCCTCGGCCTCCCAAAGTGCTGGGATTACAGGCGTGAGCCACCGCGCCCGGCCCCGTACAGGTTTTTTTAATAGGATATTTTTATTTCTATGTTTCTTTAATTTGAAAATTTTCAAATATGTCTACACTCAAAGAAAATGTCAAAATACTCTCCAGATTCTCTATCCAAAGCTTCTTGGAAGAGTTCAACAATAGGTTGTATGTTACTTTTCATTTATACTGCAAACATGGAGGCAAAAAACAAAATACAAAAAGTAGAATAGTCAAAGGAATATTGAAATATTGGAAAGAATTAGAAAACTTTTCAGAAATAAATTGAGTGTTGCCTGCCTGAGGCCACACCTTGCCTGATTAAATCAATGTTTTCTGTATGTTTGTGTGTATGACTGAGTTCTTATAGACTTAGAAAAACTTTGAAATTGTACTTACAAAAGTAAAAAATTTTAGGTTTGGAGACTTTAATTCAGTTTAACAAATATTTGCACAATCTGCATAATGTGGCTAGATATATATTCCAGGATTATATTTTCATCAGAATTTACTAAAATTTCTTTTTAAATGTAAAAAAAAAATTTACTGTTTAATTTTACTTTAAGTTCCAGGATACATGCACAGAACATATGCATGTATTATACATGTGCCATGGTGGTTTGCTGCACCTGTCAACCCATCGTCTAGGCTTTAAGCCCCGTATGCATTAGGTATTTGTTCTAATGCTCTCCCTCCCCTTGCCCCCAACCCCTAACAGGCCCTGGCATGTAATGTTCCCCTCCCTATGTCCATGTGTTCTCATTCTTCAACTTTTACTTTTGAATGAGAACATGTTCTGTTCCTGTGTTAGTTTGCTGAAAATGATGGTTTCCAGCTTCATCCATGTCTCTCCAGAGGACACAAACTCATCCTTTTTTATGACTGAATAGTTTTCCCTGGTGTATATGTGCCATGTTTCCTTTATCCAGTCTATCATTGATGAGCATTTGGGCTTGTTCCAAGTCTTTGCTTTTGGGAATAGTTCTGCAATAAACATACATGTTCATGTGTCTTTATAGTAGAATGATTCATATTGCTTAGGGTATATACCCAGTAAAGGGATTGCTGGGTCAAATGGTATGTCTTGTTCTAGATCCTTGAGGAATCACCATACTGTCTTCCACAATGGTTGAGCTAATATACACTCCCACCAACAGTGTAAAAGCATTCCTATTTCTCCACATCGTCTCCAGCATCTGTTGTTTTCTGACTTTTTAATAATTGCCACTTTAACTGGTATGAGATGGTACCTCATTGTGGTTTTGATTTGCATTTCTCTAATGTCCAGTGATGATGAGCTTTTTTTCATGTTTCTTGGTCACATAAATGTCTTCTTTTGAGAAGTGTCTGTTCATATCCTTCACCCACTTTTTGATGGGGCTGTTTTTTCTCGTAAATTTGTTTAAGTCCCTTGTAGATTCTGGATATTAGCCCTTTGTCAAATGGGTAGATTGCAAAAATTTTCTCTCATTCTGTAGGTTGCCTGTTCACTCTGATGACAGTTTCTTTTGCTGTGCAGAAGCTCTTTAGGTTAATTAGATCCCATTTGTCCATTTTGGCTTTCGTTGCTGTTGCTTTTTGGTGTTTTAGTTATGAAGTCTTTGCCCATGTCTATATCCTGAATGGTATTGCCTAGGTTTTCTTCTAGGGTTTTTATGGCTTTAGGTCTTATGTTTAAATCTTTAATCCATCTTGAGTTAATTTTTGTATAAGGTGTAAGGAGGAGATCCAGTTTCAGCTTTCTGCATATGGCTAGCCAGTTTTTCCAACACCATTTATTAAATAGGGAATCCTTTCCCCATTGCTTGTTTTTGTCAGGTTTGTTGAAGATCAGATGGTTGTAGATGTGTGGTGTTATTTTTGAGACCTCTGTTCTGTTACATTAGTCTATATATCTGTTTTGGTACCAGTACCATGCTGTTTTGATTATGGTGACCTTGTAGTATAGTAGTTTGAAGTCAGGTAGCATGATGCTTCCAGCTTTGTACTTTTGGCTTAGGATTGTTTTGGTTTGTTATACAGGCTCTTTTTGGTTCCATATGAAATTTTTTTTTAGTTCTCTGAAAAAAGTCAATAGTACTTAATGGGAATAGCACTGAATATATAAATTATCTTGAGCAGTATGGCCATTTTCATAATATTGATTCTTCCTATCCATGAGCATGGAATGTTTGTTTCATTTGTTTGTGTCTTATTTGCTTGAGAAGTTGTTTGTAGTTCTCCTTGAAGAGGTCCTTAATATTCCTTCTAAGTTGTTTTCCTAGGTATTTTAGTTTCTTTGCAGCAGTTGTGAATGGGAGTTCACTCAAGATTTGGCTATTTGTCTATTATTGGTATATAGGAATGCTTGTTATTTTTGCACATTGATTTTGTATCCTGAGACTGCTGAATTTGCTTATCAGCTTAAGGAGTTTTTGGGCTGAGACAATGGGATTCTCTAAATATACAATCATGTCATCTGCAAACAGAGACAATTTGACTTCCTCTCTTCCTATTCAAATATCATTTATTTCTTTCTCTTACCTGATTGCCCTGGCTGGAACTTCCAATACGATGTTGAATAGGGGCGGTTAGAGAGTGCATCCTTGGCTTGTGCCGGTTTTCAAAGGGAATGCTTTCAGCTTTTGCCCATTCAGTATGATATTGGCTATGGATTTGTCAATAACAGCTCTTATTATTTTGAGACATGTTCCATCAATACTTAGTTTTATTAGTGTTTTTAGTATGAAGAGGTGTTGAATTTTATCGAAGCCTTTTCTGCATCTATTGAGATAATCATGTGGTTTTTGTCATAAGGTGTAAGGAAGGGGTCAAGTTTAAATTTTCTGCATACAACTAGCCAGTTTTCTCAGCACCATTTATTAAATAGGAAATCCTTTCCCCGTTGCTTGTTTTTGTCAGGTTTGTTGATGATCAGATGGTTGTAGATGTGTGGTGTTATTTCTGAGGTTTCTGTTCTGTTCCATTGGTCCGTATGTCTGTTTTGGTACCAGTGCCATGCTGTTTTGGTTACTTTAGCCTTGTAGAATAGTTTGAAGTAGGTAGCATGATGACTCCAGCTTTGTTCTGTTTGGTTAGGATTGTCTTGACTATACAGGGTTTTTTGTTTTGTTTTGTTTTGTTTTGTTTTTTTTTTGATGGAGTCTTACTCTGTCACCCAGCTGGATTGCAGTGGTGAGATCTTGGCTCACTGTGACCTCTGCCACCTGGATACAAGCAATTCCCCTGCATCAGCCTCCCAAGTAGCTGGGACTATAGGCACACGCCACCACAGCTGGCTAATTTTTTGTATTTTTAATAGAGACAGGGTTTCACAATGTTGACCGCGATGGTCTTGATCTCTTGACCTTGTGATCTGCCCGCCCTGGCCTACCAAAGTGCTGGGATTACATGCATGAGCCATGGCTCCCAGCATTTTTTTTTATGGTTCCATATGAAATTTAAATTTGTGAGCTCTCTTTTAGTTCCATATGAAGTTGTTTTTAAAAATTCTTCAAAGAATGTCAGGGGTAAGTTGATGGCAACAGCATTGTATCATTAAGTTACTTTGGGCAGTATGGCCATTTTCACAATATTGACTGTTTCTATCCATGAGGATGGAATGTTTTCCATTTGTTTATGTCCTCTCTTACTTCCTTGAGCAGTTGTTTGTAGTTCTCCTTGAAGATGTCCTTCATGTCACTGTTAGCTGTATTCCTAGGTATTTTATTCTCTTTGTAGCATTTGTGAATGGGAGTTCATTCATGATTTGGCTCTCTGCCTGTCTATTGTTGGTATATAGAAATGCTTCTGGTTTTTGCACATTGATTTTGTATCCTGAAACTGCTAAAGTTGCTTATCAGCTTAAAAAGTTTTGGGCCTGAAAGAATGGGGTTTTCTAAGTATAGAATCATTTCATCTGTAAACAGAGACAATTTGACTCTCTCTTTTTCTATTTGAATATCCTTTATTCTTTCACTTGCTTGATTGCTCTGGCCAGAACTTCCAATACTATGTTGAATATGAGTGGTGAAAAAGGGCATCCTTGTCTTCTGTCAGTTTTCAAAGGGGATGCTTCCAGCTTTTGCCCATTCAGCATGATAATGGTTGTGGATTTATCATAAATAACTGGGTATTTTTGAGGTATGTTCCATCAGTACATACTTTGTTGAGAGTTTTTCACATGAAACGATGTTGAATTTTATCAAAGGCCTTTTCTGCATCTATTGAGATAATCATGTGGTTTTTATCATTGGATCTGTTTATGTGATGGATTACATTTATTGATTTGCATATGTTGAACCAGCCCAGCCCTCCATCTCAGAGATGAAGTTGGCTTGATCATGGTGGATAAGCCTTTTGAGGTGCTGCTGGATTCAGTCTGTCAGTATTTTATTGAAGATTTTTGCTTCAATGTTCATCAGGGATATCAGCCTGAGTTTTCTTTCTTTGTTGCATCTCTGTCAGATTTTGGAATCAGGATGATGCTGGCCTCATAAAATGAGTAAGGCAGGAGTCCCACCTTTTCAATTGTTTGGAATAGTTTCAGAAGGGATGGTACCAGAGGTACAAAGCTCCTCTTTGTACCTCTGGTAGAATTCGGCTGTAAATGCATCTGGTCCTGGGATTTATTTATTTATTTATTTGGTTGGTTGGTAGGCTATTAATTACTGCCAGAATTTCAGAACTTGAGATTGGTCTCTTCAAGGATTTGACTTCTTCCTGGTTTAGCTTTGGGAGGGTGTATGTGTCCAGGAATTTATTCGTTTCTTCTAGATTTTCTAGTTTTTTTTACATAGAGGGGTTTATAGTATTCTCTGATGGTGGTTTGTATTTCTGTGGAGTCAGTGGTGATATCTCCTTTATCATTTTTTATTGTGTCTATTTGATTCTTCTTTCTTTTCTTCTTTATTAATCTAGCTGCCAGGCTATTTATTTTGTTAATATTTTCAAAAAACCAGCTCCTGGATTCATTGATTTTTATTTTTGAAGGGTTTTTTGTGTCTCTATCTCCTTCAGTTCTGCTCTGATCTTAGTTATTTCCTGTGAATATCCTTGTTAATTTTTTGTCTTGTTGTTTTGTCTAATATTGACAGTAGGATGTTAAAGTCTCCCACTATTATTGTGTGATAGCCTAAGTCTCTTTGCAGGTCTCTAAGAATTGATTTGTTTTATAAATCTGGGCACTCCTGTAATGGGTAACTATATATTTAGGATAGTTAGCTCTTCTTGTTGAATTGATCCCTTTACTATTATGAATTGATCCCTTTACTATTATGCCCTTTTTGTCTTTTTTTGATCTTTGTTGATTTAAAGCCTGTTTTGTCAGAGGCCAGGATTGCAAACTCCATTTCTTTTTTCTTTTTTTGCTTTCCATTTGCTTGGTAAATTTTCCTTCATCCCTTTATTTTGAGCCTATGTATGTCTTGGCACATGATATAGGCCTCTTGAATCCGGCACACTAACGGGTCTTGACTCTGTCCAATTTGCCTATCTGTGTCTTTTTATTGGGGCACTTAATTCACTTACATTTAATGTTAACATTGTTATGTATGAATTTGATCCTGTCATCATGATGCTAGCTGGTTATTTTGCACATTAGTTGATGCAGTTTCTTCATAGTGACTTTAATCTTTATATTTTGGTATGTTTTTGCAGTGGCTGGTACTGGTTTTTGCTTTCCGCATTTAGTGCTTCCTTCAGGAGCTCTTGCAAGGTGTGCCTGATGGTGATGAAATCCCTGAGCATTTGTCTGAGAAGAATTTTATTTCTCCTTCACTTACGAAGCTTAGTTTGACTGGATATAAAATTCTGGGTTGAAAATTCTTTTTTTTCTTTAAGAATGTTGAATATTGACCCCTACTCTTTTCTGGCTTATACAGTTTCTGCTGAGAGAACTGCTGTTAGGCTGATGGGCTTCCCTTTGTAGGTAACCTGGCCTTTCTCCTTGGCTGCCCTTAACATTTCTTCCTTCATTTTGACTGTGGAGAATCTGATGATTCTGTCTTGGGGTTGATCTTCTCATGGAATATCTTAGTGGTGTTCTCTGTATTTCCTGAATTTGAATGTTGGCCTGTCTTGCTATGTTGGGGAAGTTCTCCTTGATAATATCCTGAAGTGTGTTTTTCCAGCTAGGTTCCATTCTCCTCGTTCAGGTACTCCAGTCAATTGTAGGTTCAGTCTTTTTACATAGTCCCATATTTCTCAGAGCTTTTGTTTGTTCCTTTTCAGTCTTATTTCTGTAATCTTGTCTGCCTGCCTTATTTCAGCAAGATGATCTTCGCACTCAATATTCTTTCTTCTGCTTAACCTGTTTGGCTATTCATACTTGTGTATGCTTCACAAAGTTCTTGTGCTGTGTTTTTCAGCTCCATCAACATGCTTCTTTAGCTCAGCAGAGTTTATTACCCACCTTCTGAAGCCTACTTCTGTCAATTCATCCATCTTATCCTAAGTCCAGTTCTGTGCCCTTGCTGGAGAGGTGTTGTAATTATTTGGAGGAGAAGAGGCACTCTGACCTTTTTAGTTTCAATCTTTAAGGCTTCTGACCATTGGATGAGATTTTTGTGGGGACTTTTTATGTTGACGCTGTCATTGCTTTCTGTTTGCTTTTCTTTCAATGGTCAGGTCCCTATTTTGTAGTTCTGCTGTGGGTGTTCACTTCAGGCTGTATTCATCTGGTTCACTCCTGAGCTTGGCGATGTCACTTGAGGGGGCTGGAGAACAGCAAAGATGAGCATCTGCTCCTTCCTCTGAGATGTCTGACTGCGGGGGTACCAACCTGATGCCAGTGGGAATGCTTCTGTATAGGGTATCTGAAAACCCCTGTTGCAGAGTCTCACCCAGTTGGGTGGCACGCAGTTGGGTGGCACATTGGTGGAGGGGGTGTGCCACAGTTGGGGAAAACTCACTCACCTGAGCTGTCTGGATTCCTTAGAACTAGAAGGAGGAAAGACTAAGCCTGCTGGTCTGTGGAGAAGATAACTACTCCTCCCCCTAGGGACTCAGGCCCAGGATTATCAGAGTTCTGTCCCTGAGCCCCTGGATGGAGTTATTGGAGTTCCTGCAGGGAGGCCCCACCCAGTGAGGAGGGATGGGTCAGGGTCAGACCTGAAAAGGCACTCTGGCTGCAGCCTGCCACAGCCCATGTGTTGGACTCTGGGGAATACCTCTTAGGACCAAGTCTTCCAGCCTCACTGGCTCCAGCTAGGGAAAAGCACAGCCTGGAGCTGTAGAGATGGCTACTACCCCTCCTGCACTCTGAGAGCTTAGAGTGTTAGACAGCTAGCAGTCCCATTGTTGGCTGCTGCCCTTTCCCCAAGGATCTCAGAAGGCTTAGACAGTAGGCAGCCACCCCCCACCCACCCCAGGAACTCAGCAGGCTTAGGCAATTTCTAGCTGGGTGGCTGTTGAGAATCTGCACAACTTTATGGTTTTCTAGGCCCTAGTGATGTGGACTCACTAGTGGGACTTTCTGATCTGTTGGTTATACAGTTCCATGAGAAAAGCATGGTTTCCCAGGCTGGATAGCACTCTCACTCACCACCTCCCTTGGTTCGGGGGTGGAAGCTCCCTGTCCTGCGTGGCTCTTGGCTGAGCCACTGCACCACACTGCTCTTCCTTCCTTTTTGTGGATCATGCCATCTGTCTAGTCGGTCCTGGTGACGGAACCTACATAACTTGGTTGTAGGTGCTGGATTCACATGCTGTTTTGGTTCTTTCAAATGGGAGCCTCTGATTACTGCTGCTTCTAGTTGACCATCTTGGCTGGAGTCATTCTTTTCTATTTTAGCCATTATGACAGATCTATAGTAGTATCTCACTGTGGCTTTAATTTGCATTTTCCTAATGGCTAAAAACATAGAACATCTTTTCATGTGCTTGTGTATCTTCTGTATTTGTTTTTTGATAAAATGTCTTTTCATGCCTTTTGCCCATTTTCTAATTGGGTTGCTGACTTTTTTACTATTAAATTTGGAGAATTTTAAAAATGTATATTCTTGACATTAGTCCTTTGTTGAGCATATGCTTTGAAAATATTTTATTCCCTATAGTTTGCATTCTTATCCACTATTTCAGTTTTTTTCTGATTCATTCTCATTTCTAGCCTCTTTCCTTCAGTGCTGTCTTCAGAGGTATTTTAGTACAAGGCACTCCCAACATGAAAATCCTTGTAGGATTTCAGCAGAGATTGGTAAAATTATTTATAAAACTGGTAAAATTTACATAAATATCTGGATCCTAGCTTCTCCAAAAGAATCAGGCAATCAGGCAACGCTGGTTTGCATTTATTTTGGTAACACTCAGAACTCAGTAATTGATATCCACTTTAGATAGGCCATAAAATCTGAGTTTTCACTTTTCCCTATTGGCTAATAACCAGACTGCTTTATTTACCTTTGCTAGAGTTTGTATATGGTTGGTGTGGGAAGTAAAAGTTCCTTTTCAAAGTTTCCTTTCTTGTTAAAGAATAAATCATAAGTGTGCTAATAACTCTTTGTTAAGCCCTATCCTATGTAGCTGTTAAACATGCCATGCTTACAGGCATGTAGTATATTCTATATCCTTGTAGTTTAACCAAGATATCTGTGCTGGACATGCTCACAGGCATGTCCCAGCTTGCAGCCTATGCCCCTTACCTGTTTAGAAAAGTTTTAAGTTATTAGCTAATTGGGTTTTAGTTTAGATTGTGAGGTCTGGATCCAACCAACACAGATCAGATGCAGCAGTAAGGACAAGTCCAAATGCATAAAGGATAAATATGTCTGCTTTTCCTTTGTTCATTGCACTCTTATGGCAAGATGGCTAGCAAGGTTACCCTTCCTGCAGTCCAGGATGTAGAAATTGCTTGCTGAGAGATCCTTTGTTTCAGTGCTGATTTGTCTTTGTGGTACTGAGCATCTGTTTCCAACAGTTGGTTTGTCCCACCAAATCTTACATTGAAATTTGATCCCAGTGTTGGAGGTGGAATCTAATGGGAGGTATTTGTGTCACTGAGGGTGGATCCCTCATTAATAGATTAATCCTCTCTCTGGGTATGGGTGAGATGAGTGAGTTCTCATACCATGAGTTCCCATGAGAGCTGATTATTAAAAAGAACCTAGAGCTTCTCTCTCATTTCCTCTCTTACCAAGTGACTTCTTCACACATTGGCTCCTCTTTGCCTTTTGCCATGAGTGAAAGCAGCCTGAGGCTTTTGCCAGAGGCAGATGCCTAATCCTAAACTTTTCAGCCATCCAGAATTGTGAGCCAAATAAACCTTTCTTCTTTATGAATTACCCACCCTCAAGTATTCTTTAATAGCAATGCAAAATGGACTAAGATACTTTCTTTACCTGCCTGGCCCTAGTAGGCATTAAGATTTTAATCCCTGGCTGACGTAATACAGTTTAAGTTCTCTTGAATGATATGATAAGCTGAATTATGCCCCTCAAAATGCCAAAGTCCTTGTAAAACAAAACTAAAATTCTAAGGCCTCCCAACCATCTGAATGGACTGCCTCCTCAGTCGAGCACTTTTAAAATTTAACCTGAAAGACTGGCTTGGGCCATTACAGGAAGTAGGGGTCAGACATGCCTCATTATACCTCTCTGGCATTAACATCAACACAAACCTTAAGTCTGATAAGAGGTACTTATATTTATTCCCTCTGAAGCCTGCTACCTGAAGGCTTCCTCTGCACACTAAGAACTTTAGTCTCCACAGTCCTTTATCTTAACCCAGACATTTTCTTTCTATTGATCCCAGGTCTTTATATAAACTCAACCAATTGGCATCCAGAAAATTTAAAAGTCTACCTATAACCTGGAAGGTCCCCCCCCAGCCTCAGCTTCAGTTTGTACCACCTTTCTGAACTGGACCAGTGTATTTCTTAAATGTATTTGATTGAAGTCTCATGTCTTCCTAACATGTATAAAACCAAGCTGCACCCCAACCACCTTGGACACATGTTCTCAGGACTTCCTGAGGGCTGTGTCACAGGCCCTGGTCACTCATAATTGGCACAGAATAAATCTCTTCAAATATTTTACAGAATTTGCCTCTTTTTATTAACATCCTGACCCCTAGAACCTGCAAATGTTACCTTATATAGCAAAAGTGACTGTGCTGGGGTGATTAAGGATCTTGAGATGGGGGATTATCCTGGATTATCTGGATGGACTTGATGTAATCACAGGGGTTCTTACAAGAAAAGGGCAGAAGGGACAGGATCAGAGAGAGATGTGGACAGAAGCAGAGGCTGAAATTATGCACTTTGTAGACAAACGTAGAGGCTGCAAGTCAAGGAATGCAGATGGCCTCTAGAAACGGGAAAAAGCAAGAAAACAGATCTCCCACAGAATCTCCAAAAGCAATACAGCTCTGCTGATACCTTGGTTTTAGCCTGTAATATCTATTTTGGATTTCTGACCTTCAGAATTGTAAGATAATAAATCTGTGCTGTTTAAGCCACTCAGCTTAAGGTGATTTGTTACAACAGCAACAGGAAACTAGCAGACATAGCATTTAAGTTTATTTACTACCCGATTTCAATGAACCCCTGAATGCTAATTTCTTTCCTCTTTGCTCCATTCTCTGTATACCCTATAGTCTCTCTACATCAAGTTACTCATCGTTCCCCAGGACTCCATGCTTTTCACATCGCCATGTTTTTGTGTCATTCTTTGTGCCTAAAATTATATATCTCTGTGTAAAGCATCCAGAAGAGAAAAGGGGAAGTCTACTTTAATGTTAGCAACTACTAAAGATGTTTCTACCATTTCTAGTGCAGACAAGCTGAAGTTGATGAAAGACACCACAGATCATCCCAGAAGTTTCCTACCTGAGAAAGTACAACCTATTATAAGAGTCCCATTAAGATACCCTAATTTGGAAGGATTCAAGCTGGAAAAGAAGGCAGTTCGCTGTGGGTCAGGTGGGGAGTTCTTGACTTAATGTCCTTTTAACACTGTAGAATAACACTGGGAAGCCAGTGTGGTGGGAGTTGCAAAGGCAGGTATGAGCATGGCAAATGAAAAGTGACAAATGGTGGGACCTCCTAAAGATGCAGCTTCTTTGTGCCTTTCTGTGCATCCTAGTTTTAGTATTTAGCATGCCATGCATTTGAAGTTAAAATCTAAAGCTAACTCAAGAAAAGAGTTGAGACTGTAATCAGCCAGCTTCAGCTTTGCTTGCAGCACTGGCAGCCCCAGAAAAAAGAGCAGCCATCTCCCAGTGGGACAGACAGAACTGCTCTAGCTGACAACAGCCACATTTGCACCTACTCAACCAAGGCAGTAAGCACCTCCCACCACATGCCTATGCAGATGGGCTGTTCCCAGGCTTCTGGGCACTACTCCATCTGATTCCTGACTGTGATCGCTGCCAAGTCTGCTGAACCACTGTTTTCCAAGATCTACAATGCCACCACTATGACTAATTAATATTGCCAAGGCACCTGCCACAATTGGCCATGGCCTCTGGGAATGGTAGTGACAATAGAGACATGGTCAGGATACAAACCAAGCTTTGTGGGTAGTTCCCAGCATTTTACCAAAACTGCCTCTTTTGCTTCAGGGAGATATTTTCCATTTCAGATCTGAAGTTTTCCGTTCAGGATGCTCATCGTCTTTACCCCAGCCAGCCTCCTCTTCCATAGGTAGAAGCATCATCTTAGGCTCTCCCTTCACCCTCTTCTCATAATTGCTCTTTATGCAGCCCTTAAGTATGACCTACACAGCACAGCAGAGCTTTCCTCTTAAGCCCCCCAAAATGCCTAGGTCTTTCACGGCACCTCTTCCTATGGCACTGCACTAGCAGATTTCAGAATCCTGACATTTTGCTGCCACTGCTCATCTGCTTGATTTGCATTCAGGAGGAACCCTTTCTAAAAGAGACATCTAGAGAGCATTTTAAGATGTTGGCTCCTAGCATTATTAATCTACCTAGTATGTCTCTGAGGGACTAGGAGGCAATCTTGTAACTCCATGCTAGTTTTTCAACAATGTTAGCATGGGCCTTTTATCAGAGACATTAAAATTTTCAATTACTTCTAGGTAACTACCTCTAGGATTTCTTCACTATAATTAGTTCTTGTCACATGTTTAACTTGTTGTTTTCAGAGACTGATGAAACCTAATGAATTATTTTAGAACTATATGGTTTAGGGAAAAGGTTAGAGGTGTAGGATGAAGAGAAACAAAACGTAATAGATGCTCAAAAATCAGCTCCAGCTCTAAAGAGATAAGGCAGCTTGGATTTTTCTGATACTGTCCTTGAACTTTCCAATCAGGAAACAGGCACTGGGAGAGGGAAACCACATTTTCCCCTGTTTTTCAAAAAAAAGTTACCCAACAGGTTTGTGCTATTTCTGATAACAAAGGCTGTGTGGACTGTGTTATCCAATTATATCCCTCTAAGATCTTTGTGATAGATTGATTTTCATTCCCAGTTGATGAAATTGTTGTCTTTCTTCCCCCTTATGTCTTCACAGGCATTTTAGTGGAAAGTTGAAAAATGCTGCATTTGGTCCTGCTAGCCAGATTGCTTGCTAAATCAAAATTTCAAGATGTAACTTTCAAAAGTCTGTTTTGTTCGCTTTGGTTTTTTTCCCCTTAGTTTGTCTATTCAGAGAAGCCCATTTTATGGATTGTAGAACAGGGCTAAACGGAGGTGCTTATTATGGAGAATGAAGAGCTGCATTCAGTCTTTAAAAAAAAATCTGGATTTGAATGGAAAGCTCAGAAACTCCAAGCTTTTACATTTCTATACTTGCTGGAGTCCTGGTGCCAATTTTTCTTTCCTTTGGATGAGAGACAGGTAATTTGTAGTTTATTGTGCCTTTACAATTCAGTGCCTGATGCCTCGTTAACAAACAAAACAACAAATTGCATCACTTGTCAGTTAATGACATCTTCTCTCCCATTGTACAGCGTTCTTGAATACTGATAAATTATTTTAAAACCTGAGTAGTTCTCTTTTGAAATCTAGCTGTCACTCTATTTTCCTATCCCCCTTTCATGATCTTTGAAAGAAAAATTTGCACTTGTTGCCACATTCTCGCCTGCTCCCTGCCCCACAGGCCCCCAACCATCCCCCCAACCTCTTCCCAGTCACTCCTTTGCTTACTGAATTCTGGGCCATCATCAGTCCATGACAACTCATCTTGAAGGTCACCACTGAATTGCTAACAGCCAAATTCAACCTTTAAAATTTTTCTTACCTGGTTTCACCTCCCACTTCATATTTTTCATAGGAAAAATGAAAGTGAATAAGTTTGAGCTTTCTCAACCTGAAATCACCCTTTCTTACTCCCTTTCCTGTTGAGTGAGCCTATCTGTTGTTCAAAGCTCCATTCTTGAGACCCTTTCATTTCTTATAGAATATTACTCCATCAATAGCTTCTCTAGTATATTCAGATTTTCTCTATCTACTGACCACTTCCAAATTAACCTAGGAATGTGTTCGAGGATATCTCATCACACACACACACACACACACACACACACACACACACACACACACACACACCACACACACACTTTGTCCCTTGAGCCTGTATTCTCCTTCAACTCTTAGATTATTTTTTCTTGAATAGCCAAATTGGTTGGCAAAACAGTTTCCACTTGCTATCTCCAAATTCTCACCTATCATTTTCCCTTGAAAGCTTCAAACAATTTTTTTGTGACATCTAATGGGATGATTATATGTTTGTATGGTTTTCTTGTCTTATCTGATCAATGAATGTCATGAATTATTTAAACAGAATGTTGATCAATCCTTGGAGGACTTTTTTAAAAACTCAACCTGCTAATGTTTTATTTGGCAGTTTGCATGTTACAAAGATTTAGCTCTGTTTTCTTCTAGGAGTTTTATAGGTTTAGCTCTTACATTTAGATTTTTGGTTTTCAATTTATTCTTCAGTTAAACTTAAGAATTTATATTTAGAATCTAGACAGTGGTTCTGAAAGTACTGCTCCCATACCAGCAGCATCAGTACCTCCACAAACTTGTTAGAAATGCAACTTCTCATAGTGATGCTTTCACACTGTTGCTGAGAATGTAAATTAGTTCAACCATTGTTGAAGACAGCGTGACAATTCCTCAAAGACCTAGAACCAGAAATACCATTTGACCCAGCAATCCCACTGCTGGGGAGATACCCAAAGAAATATAAATCATTCTATTATAAAGATACATGCGTGTGTATGTTCATTACAGCACTATTCACAATGGCAGACATGGAATTAACCCAAATGCCCAACAAAGATAGACTGGATAAAGAAAATGTAGTTCATATACTCCATGGAATACCATGCATCCATAAAAAGGAATGAGATCAGGTTCTTTGCAGAAACATGGATAGAGCTGGAAGCCATTATATTCCACAAACTAATGCAGAAACAGAAAACCAAACACTGCATGTTCTTACTTATAAGTGGGAACTGAACAATGAGAACACATGGACAAAAGGAGAGAACAACACATACTGGGGCCTTTTGGGGTGAGGCAGGTAGGGAAGGGAGAGCATCAGGATAAAGAGCTAATGCATATGGTGCTTAATACCTAGGTGATGGGTTGATAGGTAGAGCAAACCACCATGGCACATGCTTACCTATGTAATAAATCTGCATGTCCTGCATATGTACCACAGAACTTAAAATTAAATTAATTTAAAAAAAGGAATGTAACTTCTCAGGTTGTAATCCCAGATCAATGAGTGAGAAACTGTGGGAGTGGAGCACAGTGATAGCAGCAGGAGGCAGCCAAATGCCCAAAGCCAAGCCTGAGTTGAGAACCTGTCTTCTCATCTGGTACACTTTCCTCTGATTGCTTTACCTATTTTACATATACCTACTCTTCCATAATTGTTTTTTTACACTGTCATGCCCATCTTTGAATTGTGCCTTTGTTTTAACCTTTTTCACATACTCACAAACCAGTCAGCATGCACGACCCATTCTGAGCCCATAAAAGCCCTGGACTCAGTCACACTGAGAGAGAAACCTCCCAATTTTGGGTGAGGGACCACCCTCATGTTCCCTCTCTGCTGAAAGCTGTTTGATTGCTCAATAAAATCCTTCTCCACCCTCCTCGCTCTTCAATTGCTACCATGACCTCATTCTTCTTGGATGCAGGACAAGAACTTGGGACCCAGTGAATGTGGGTACACAGAAGGCTGTAACGACTGTGGCCCTCTGCCCTCACCAGCAGAGGGCAACTGTACCACATGACAGGAAGCAGTGGCGGGGCTTAGCCAGCCCTGGAGCCATGAGCTGGAGTGGGGTAAGGGGCTGACAGAGCTGTTAACACACCATTGCCCATCATGCTGCAGATCATGGGACTAAAAGAGCTAATTATCATGCTGTTACACCCCCTCTGGGGCTTCAGGGTCAAGGGCACTCCTGCCTGGGAGCCACTGTGTTCCTTGTCTGGACACCAGAGTCCACCATAGGAGTGACTTGTGACATGCCTGGTCCAACCACAAGCACCACACAGAGCCTACTTTCGTGCCAGTACTTGGAGAGGCCAGCTAGACCCTGCACTCTCTTGCTCACACACCCCCTCTCACAAGGGTCTGAGTGTGCAGTTGCAGCAACTGTGGAATCTGTGCCAGAGTACAGGCTGGACTCAGCCAAGCAGGCTGAGTGGCTGGGGTATCTCATGCAGTGAGCCTGGGCCCAAGCAAGGCCCAGGCAGGACTGTTGCCAGCTGGAGGTCTCCAGCTGAGAAAGTGACTGAGAAAAATCCTACATCAACAGTAATTTGTGGTTTAACAAAACTTCCAGGAGGTTCTGATACACAGCCAAATTTGAGGAACGTTTTACTAGACATGCATCCTTTTTATCTGCAAACATATCCATCACCTACAAAAATTTCTTCCTGTCCTCTTTATTATTATTGTGCTCAGAACACTTAATACAAAATTTACCATTTTAGCAAAATTTTGCAATATAGTATTGTAAACAAAATTATGCAAAAGTAGTTTTTTGTGTATGTGATAAGAACACAACATAAAATTTACCTTCTTAGCAAAAGTATGCAATACAGTATTGTTAACTGTAGACATTATGCTTTTTCAAGGAGATGTCTAGGACTTACTCACCTCATACAAAGAATACCTTGTATCCTTGGACTAATACCTCCTAACTTCCCCCTCCTCCCAGCCCCTGGGGACCACCATTCTGCTCTCTGCTTCTGTGAGTTTGACCATTTTAGATTCATCAAATAAGTGATATCATGTAGTATTTGTTCTGGGTCTGGCTAATTTCACTTAGCATAATGTCCTCCACGTTCATCTGTGTTGTCGTAAATAACAGGATTTCCTTCTTTTTTAAGGCTGAATTATATCACTGTCTCAGTCTGTTTGAACTGTTATAACAAAATACCATAGGCTGTATGGCTTATAAACAATGGGAATTTAATTCATACAGTTTAGCAAATCTGATGTCTGGTAAGTATCACCTTTTCATTGTAACCTCAGGAGCAGAAGGGTGATGAATTTCTCTGGGGTCTCTTTTATAGGAACACTAATCCTACTTATAAGGAGTCTGACTTCATGATTTGATGACCTCCAAAACTTCCCACCTTCTAATACCATCTCCTTGGGAGTTAGGATTTCAATATATGAATTTTGGGGCACACAAACATTCAGACCATAGCATCATAGGGTGTGTGTGTGTGTGTGTGTGTGTGTGTGTGTGTGTGTGTGTGTATCACATTTTCTTTAACCATTCATCTGTTGATAGACATTTAGATGTCTATTTTAAATAATGTGGGAATAAACATGGGAATGGAGATATTTTCTTGAAATCCTGACTTCAGCTCCTTTGGATATATACCCAGAAGTGGGATTGCAGGATTATATGGTGGTTCTATTTTTAATTTTGTGAGGAACCTACACAGTGTTTTACTTGGTAGCTATAACAATTTCCATTTTCACCAACAGTGTACAAAGATTTCCTTTCCTCCACATCCTCACCAACACTTATCTTTTGTGTGTGTGTGTAAATAATAGCCATTCTAACAGACGTGGTGTGACATCTCATTGTGTAAAACTCATATTTAAATATATGTTAAATAGATAACCATATGCAAGTTACCCTTGATCTCATCCATATACAGTTTACCCAATTTACATGTTTGGACTGTACAAGTTCACTTATACATAGATTTTCTTCCACCCCTGCTACTCTTGAGCAAGACCAGCACCTCTTCTTCCTTCTCCCCAACCTACTCAATGTAAAGTTGATGAGAATGAAGATGTTTATAATGATCCATTTCCCCTTAATGATTAGTAAATACATTTTCTTTTCCTTATAATTTTCTTAATAACATTTTAATTTCTCTAGCTTACTTTATTGCAAGAATACAATATATAGTACATATAACATATAAAATATGTTCCAATTGACTATGTTATTGGTAAGGCTTACAGTCAACAGTAGGCTATTAGTAGTTAAGTTTTAGGGGAGTCAAAAGTTATATGTGATTTTGAGACTGCATGTGGGGACGGCATTCCTAACCCCAGCCTTGTTCAAGAAGCATCTGTAATTTAATATTAGTTCTGGACAGAATTTTTTTAGAAATAGGATGGTAATTTTATTTGTTTAACGTGAAAAACATGCACACACTATCATAGAATCCTAGAGGATTCCCATTAAAGAGTAGAAGGAGGATAGCCACTGTGACCACTATGGTTTAACACTGTTCTGAAAGTTGTAGAAAAAAAGTAAGCCATGGAAATAATTAAGTTGGATAACTATTGAAAATGACACAACAAAGTTATGATTTCCCTGTGCTCTTTGCCTAGAAAACCAAAGGAAATGTACTAATAAAAATTTACTAAGATAATGAGTTTAAAATGGCATATACAACACTAAAGATTCTGCATATGTTCAGCAATGCAGAACATAAAGTGGTAAAAAGAGTCCACTGACATAAACCATTGAAATATGCAGGATTAAACTGAATTTGAAATATTCAGGACCAACTGAAATAAAGCTCCAAAAGAAAAACAGACAATTTAATAAAAATAGATACCATGCTTCTGGATACAGACTACTCAGTATCATAAAAGTTGTCTCCAAATAGGTTTACACATTTGGTAAAATTAGTAATGGGGAAGTGTACAATACTGAGATTCTAAAGTTCATGTGGGTAAATAGGCAATAATAGTTTATAAATTTTGAAAAATAAAACTGGAACAGGGATTTATAATACTAGATATTAACACATATACACTTTCAATAATTGAGAGTGGAGGCTTTGACTTGCAATTCTGATGGAGTAGCTTCCTATAGAGCAATGCTCCTGCCAATAAAACAAGAAAGCCAGATAAAATACAAAAAGCATCTGTTTGAAGGCATTGGTGAGCTGCCAACACAAAGAAAAGATAATGAACATAATGGAGTGACATCTATAAGTGCTGAAAGAAAATAACTAGAATTCTACAGTGTTAAGAAAATACTAGTGTGCCACAGAAGAACTGAATAAAGCAGATATGTTCATACAGAGACCCTTTCCCCCTTGAAAGCTACCTTCACTAGAATTATGATCCCAAATGCCTCTGGATTAAACTTTTATTTAGGACTCATCCTTAGGGTGGAGTAAAAGAGGATGGACAGAAGAAGGCTTTAGTATTGCTTCTGTGCCATAACCCTCAAAACCAGAATCTCTTTCCCCTGCCCCTAGTTTTTGTTCTTTCCCTTTTTAACCCCAATTGGGATACAGGAAAGACTACAGTCCCCAGGGTTGTGGCCATGCCCTGTGCGGAAACATCTCTGGAGAATCAGGGCAATTCCGCTGGTTTGTAGAGCTACTTCCTTAATTCTTGTTTCTATTTTTGCATATCCCCCTGGGGTAAGTAACTTAAGGACTTCCATAGCTCAGTCTTTGGAATCACCTGCCAAGTATTTTTAAATGGATCAGAAGGCGTGACTTATCTTTACCCAACTTCTGACATAAGAATTCACTTAGTATTCCACTTTCCATCTTAAATGGGGTTCAGAGACTCTGATTAGCCAAGGCAACATTATACAGTATGCACCAAGAGATGCTATATCCCTAATTATATAGTGCCAGGCATATGCAATGCCCCACATGGCTGCTTCTTTAAAAAAATGGCCTTTCCATCTCTCCCCACGCACCCTCCTCACTTCTAACTAAAGATGAATCAAGAGCAAGCTTCTCCCTCCTCTCTTCACTCCACCTGCATGGGAAGTTACTTCTTCTGGACAGTCGGGTTTTCTAGGGGTAACATTTCCAAAGGAATTAATAATTAGCACTGTGGGAATAACTTTTTTTTATTCCCTGCCTGCATCCAGAATAACCCAGTATCTGCCTCTCTTATTCTGTGTGGCAGTGGCACCAGAGCTGCTGCGCTGGTCTGGGCAAATCAGGAGGCAAGCCTGCCCTCTCTTGTCCTCTGGCTTTCTGTCTCACTTATCCTGGTGGGTGGGGGCTGAATTCCAGAGATCAAATGGATGTTCTGCACATCTCTGCTCAGAAGTAAAAACTGGTTTGGGAGAAATTTAGCGGCAAATAACACATTTTGGGAGGTTTCTTAAGTGCTTTCAAAGGGTTTTGTCTGTACACTATACCTTATATGCAAATAAGGTATATAAGCAAATACTAAATTTTTTCCCCAAAGAGATTCACTTGTCTTGGGATTTCAAAAGCTCTGTCTTAATTACTTTCTTTTTAAGAAAACCATATTTAAAGAAGATATTTTTGGCTTGAAAAATGACAATGCCTCTTTAAGCTGCTTAAACATATGCATTTACTCTTTGGATCAACAATCTCAATTCTAAGAATCTATCCCAAATAGACTCTTGCAAAAAAAAATATAAAAACATGCATGCACATGGCTATTCCTTAAGTATTTTTTAGATAGGAAAAGACTGAAAATGATACAAATGTCTATCATTAGGTGATTGGTTGACTATAGAGAAGGAATTGAGTAGGGGGAAGATTGCTCAAAGAAATTAGAAGAGATAAGGAGCAAATGAGTTAGTGGGGAAACCCAGGGGTAGCCACATCAGGCAGCCCTTCTGTCTCCAGGACCAGAAGGACAAAAGAAAAATCTGTTATTAGCGGTTAGGGCTTTCCAGTGAGCCTGAAACCTTATAGCAGACATGGTCAGAGACATGGCCCAAAGCAGAAAAGAATGGAAACCTGCTTCCTTCCTTCCTCTGTGCCTCTCTCTCCTATACTGTCTAACTCTACCAACCAAGGAAGGCTGGTTTGCCAAGGTCAGATTGAGAAAAGCTGGAAAAGGCAGAAGATACAAATGAGACCCTCAGATTCAGTTTCTTCTGCCTGCTTTTTTTCTCCCTCCCTTGAATATGAGTCTTATTTCTTCATATATCCCGTAACATTGTTTATTGAATATTAGACTTTGATAATATAGCAACTCTGGGTCATGGTTTTCTTTCCTGACATTTGCTTTTGTTGTTTTGTTTGTTTGTTGAGTAGCTTGTGTGGGCCAAATCTGTAAAACTGGTCCTCCCAATGGCTGCTTGTCCCTGTTTCTTTTTTTTTTTTTTTTTTTTTTAAAGTTATTATTGTTTTCATGTTGGACTTAAGAGGGATCATTTTCTTTCTGTGTAGCGTGGTCAACCAATGATTGGGCAGAGGCTATACTCAAAACACTTAATCCAGTAAGGTTTCTGTTGACGGATTTATGTTTGGGAAGAGTACCACGTACAAACTTCAGGCTGTTTTCAATTCTTCTCCAGACTTTTCTTTCCAATGGGCTTTTTTGCATGTCTTCTGTGTGTGTGCAGCCTCAGTGTTGGCCAGTAGTATGTAGAGGGCTTGGGCCATCTTGGTTTCTGCCGTGGATGTGTATAGCCTAGCCAATCTTATGTTTGTCCCAACAAAAACCTCAGATTAGAAGAATCATTGATCCATTCCACTGCCCTCTGCCAAGACTGTCACTTTTACTGACATTGCTGCATGGGCATGGTGCAGCTCTCCACATCAAGTGTACCCTGTATGACCATGGTAGCAAAACTACTAGTTGTCACAGCCTGTCCCACTCTCACAAAACATCAATGTCAATCAGACTGCCAGGAGCTTTGGAGTCGTCCCTGTAAAAAATGTCCTAAGCTCCTACTAACTTTCACAATTCTACAGGTTTTTAAGAACAAATGCTTCCCCAATTGTCTATGCTTTTGGTAGAGCATAGACATATGAGCACAGACATAGTTTTTATGTCATTTTTATTTAGCTTCACAGTTGCTTTTGGGAGACGATTTATTAACCTCCTTACTAAGCCATACCCTGAAGTTCTGCTTTGTTCATTTAATAAATATCTATTTCATGTTTTCTTATAAAAGGTATTTTTCTGGGCATTGCAATTCCTTAATAAATAATACAGACCTAGTTCCCATTCATATGTTTTTACAAGGGTGGTGACAAGTGACCATATAATCATTATTTAATTACAAATGTAGTGAGTGCTACAATGGAAAAGCACTTAGACTTCTGTTTTTGTTTCATGTCTTACTGAATTAGCCATAACTTCTAGAAAATTATTACCATAACATTGTAATAGCAATAATGTGTGTAATTTTCATGTTTCTGATTTTGATAGACATGCTTCTAATGTGTAACCACTAAGATAAATGTTTTTAGAGATCATGTTGAAGAATTACATATTTATTCCTAGTTTTCTAACGTGTTTTCCCGTCAAAAAATTTATGTTGAGATCCTTTTGTGAGTCATAAACACGATGATTGGGTTTTTATCCTTAGGTGTGAGACGCACCTCCCTCAAATCTTGTTATAACATCTGTACATTACTCATCTGACATGAGAAAAAAAGAAAAGAAATTCATGTCGAAAGTTATCAGATGGTTTTTCAGCATCTTTTGAGATTTTTATATAAGTTTTCCTATTAGACCCATTTGTATCACATTTTATGTATTGAGATATTCTAATAGCAAAGTACTTTGCATGAATAAAATTATCTTGATGGAGGTAGTGATCATTTAAATTTACCTGAATTTCATTGACTTGTATTTTGTTTGGTATTTTATTGAAAGTGAGTTGGGACACTATTTTAGTCCTATTATTTTTCAGTGTTTAATCATTTTTCCATGATCTGCAATTGTTCATGTATATGTGTGACAATTTAACAAAAAGAAGGGAAATAAATTTGGTAATTTAGTATTACATTAGTTACAGGGCAGGAATACTGCCTAGGCCCCAGACTCACAAAACCAAAATTTTTATTAATGCATCTTAAAGGACTTTTAAAAAGATTATCTGGTTGACAATCGTACGTCCTCTAGCCTTAAAAAAAAAGTAAACCTATGTCCTAAAAATTTAATCTGACTGGCTTTTATTTAGTAACTTTGAATTTAGTTTAAATCACAATAATGATATCTCCTCAGAACGAGAAAGACGGAGAAGTCCTGCTAGGCAGAGAACTGTGATTCCCATGGCATCAGTAAGCATATCCTTATTAAAGTACTTGTCCCATTGAATTAAAATTATTTACCTACATGTAGATAATCCCCACTAGCCTGTAACACTTTATGGTGATGATTTAATCAGCTCTCTGTCCCTATATCCTGGTGTAGCTTCCAGCACGTACAGTTACTTCAAATCTTTAGGAAGAAATGTATGGGGCCATAGAGGACACCTCAAAATCTAAATGCCAATTCTTACTCTATACAGGCATAAACATGATTTAAAGATAAGGTTGAAGGAGGAAAGCGTGCAAGTGCCAGTGACTTTCACTGATGGATGGACAGTCGTTGCAATGTACGCTGTGCTTCTGCAACGATCTCTTACTGAGAAGAAAGGCAGTCTGTTTTCCTAGAGATGACATCAGATTCACAGAGATCTATACAAAATGTGTTTTCTTGAGGGTCCACATCTAGCTACATGAGCTCAGGCAAGTCACGTTATTTTTCTGGATCTCTGTCTTTCCAGCTGTAACATACAGAGGTAATAAGTCTGAGAGTCTCTTCTCTACCTCATATCTTTTGATTCCATGATGAATGAGAAAGAAGCAGTGGTTTTCTGAAAGATTTATTATAAAATATAAAATCAAATTCTACCTTTTTATAATAATAGAAGTGAGTTGGAGATTGCCAAGCCACTGACTATCCCTATGAACAGGAAATTTCTCCTAAAGGAAACAGAAACACAATACAGTCCCAAAATATCAAGACTTTATATCTGTCAGAAGGAGAAATGATTATTTGCTCTTGGTAGTATGGGACAGTTATTCAAGCCAAATAAGTTAAATAGGTTTGTCTTCCCAATATTTGAGAACTGGCACTTGCTTTCTTATTTCTGCTCTGAGAATATTTGATTTGGTTAATGTTTAGCAGAAGCAAAAAGAAAGAGAGAGCGTGTGTGTGTGTGCATGTTTGAAAATTGCAGTCACTTTTCTTCTAAAGCCACAGGCTATGATGTCAGGAAGTAAATGATAGAAGTTGTCAGCTCTCCTATCTATAACCTCATGCTTTGCAGTTTCCCTGGGGGCTGCATGCACTCTTACAGCTTCTTAAACAGGAAGTAGACCAGGCAAAAAATGTAGGTGCGTTTTACAGTTGATATACCACAGACTCAGCCAGAACAGTTCTAAACAGAAGACTTCACAGAAATTCTGACACTTTGTTTTTTGCCAAAGAACAGTGTTTTTTTCAGAAATGTTGATTTGGGGATCATGGACATTCTCCTTCATTTCTCCTTAGCAAGTATGTTGGAAGGAGGAAATTGGTGCCTTTGAACAGATGATGCTCCCACACAATAGCACTTGGTAAGGGACAATATGCAGCACAGGTGAGTGCTGTTAGAAGGCTGGGTGGGAAAGAGGAAGAAGGCAGAGGAGGTGTCAGTAAGAGGTTAAATAGAAAGACCAGAGCAACCCAGAGAGCCTGAGAGCACTGGGTGATGAGAAGACCTGCAGGAAGGGAATGGTGAGATAAGAATGTTACAATGAAAAATCCTGTTGTCCATATCTTTCTCTACTATAGACAGCTGGAGTTTTGTACAAACTGTGTGCTTTCATGAGAATCCAGAACTGACTCCTCTGAGCATTTCATGGTACATACTGTGGGACTTTGACGAATGCTGGCAAAGAGCTTTAATTTCTTCCAAGGATTGGAGTATACAGGAATTTGTTTTTTATTACATAGATCAATCATTAGAAACAGCTTAGATGATATTATTCATGCAGTTAACCTGAAATGAGTATGCTAATAGTTGCAGAAAACAAGCATTACCCTTATAAACTTGGAGATTAAATTAAATCCTTTTTGTTAAACTCATTTATTGAAAAAAAATTATCGATTCTCCCAGTGGTAATGTGATTCTGTGAATTGCATTTTATGTTATTTAGGGACTTCAGAGTAAAATTATTCCAAGGCTTGTTTCTCTTGGATGAAGGGCTGTGAAATCTCATTTTGGATGTAGAATATTATAATTGCATAAATTACTCAAAGTTTATGATGTGAAGTTTTTAAGAAAAGCAAATAGTTTTGGGTTTTTTTTTTTTTTTTTTTTTTTTTGAATATTCAAGGAGTATGTGACTTCCTGAAGAGATGCTTCTTTTTAACTTCAAATCAGCTTTATTTCTTGGCTCTTTCATGAACTCTCCTTCCTGTGCTACAAGTATTTCCAAGGGAGATTGTGTCATGTGCTTTTAGATTCTGCCGAGAAAAACTGTTCCATTGCTCACAATTGCATTTATATCATTTGGTTATAGCCTATGATAGAACATAGCTAAGGAGAGAGGTCAATACTGACCTTATAAAGAGATAAGCAGCTAAATTTGCAGTGAAAATTTCTACATCTGTTCACTAATTTCTGAAATTCTTAAATGGGTAATGTCTCTCATAAGTATAAATTATTTTAGTCTACGTTTCCTTAATAGGTCAAATCTAACACAACAACTTGCATATAGTTTATTTTAGAAAACGATCACAAAGAATGAAAGTAGAGGACAGGGAAGAGAGGAAAAATAATCCAAGGGTGTGTTATTAAAGTTTTTTTTACCACTGTGGACAGCTGAAACTCAAGCCACATGGAAACATCTGAGGAGCTGATGATAATTCACCTGAGAGTTATTCACTCAAGGGATGCAAAGGGAGAATACTTATCAAGCAAATTCTGTTTCCCATTGGTGAATGCTTCATGCGATATTAACTGCATCTTACTTCCAGCTTTCCAGAGATTAAAATAGCTGAACAAGTTTCGGCAGGCATTAGGGAGGCAGTGGTGGAGGCGGTGGTGAGAAGTGCTAAGAGGCAGAAATCAAGAGATTCCTGGTGGAGCTGAACAGAAGTGCTCTGAGGCTACATTCGCAGGCATTAGTTGCCATACCAAGGGCTAGAGTGAAAACGGTGCCTAAAGAATATGAGGCAGAGCCTAAGTCCAGAGACAAAGCTTAAAAGACAAACATTTGCATTTCATTTAGCATAAGAATGTCTCATTAGAGCATATCTGTGGGAGGTCAGTGATACAGCTGATGGTGAGTATCTGAGGGAGGAGGAGCGCTTACCTATGGCACATAAGGAAGATCATACTGGGGGTAGGTTGAGGGTTTCAAATGACTATCTTGGCCTACTGTAGATTTTCAACTAAGGCTAAGACTGCCCGAAAAATTCACTGAAGAGTTGGCAGAATTATAGTGAATTCAGGGTCATCTAATTAACTTCCCATCTGTAGCTTAGGCCCTCTGTCAGCAGCCATGACCTTTGCTTAAAGTTCTCTCACGTCAAAGCCCTCACAGTCTTCCGAGTTAACCTAACCTAGATTGAGACATTCCTAACTACTAGACATTGTGGCAAAAACTTATCTTTCTGAGGTTCCTGCTTGCAGGTTTTGGATGCTTGAGGCCATATAGAACTATTAAGATCTGAAGAGTTATCCTGGCTTCCTGAATCTTTAATCATTAGGCAAAACATCTCTAATTTCTATAGACACTTATTCCTCAGTTGACAGTGTTTATAGGTCTTGCTCCTCTCAAATCTTCTACATTGAGGTGCCTCAAAATAAAGCGCTACACAACACACTGTAAACTGATGAAAACTGAAGGAATATCATTTCCTCCCTCAGGCTAGGTGACACAGTTCTGGTAATATAGGCTAGAGTAACAGGACAAGTATAGAGTAATACAGGCAAAGTAACAAGACAGAGCTTTCTCGGAAGCTGCTATGCACTGCTGTGTGTAACTGACCAAAGCCCTTGACTCTTTTTTATATGAACTAAAGCTAAACCATATTTTAATCTACCTTTGTACTTTTATTAGTTGGTTTGATTTTTTTTGGAGGGGTGGGGCAAGGGAAGAATCTTACATAAATCTTTATTAAATTAGTCTTGTTAGATCAGTCAATTGTTTTGACCTGATAAGACCTTTCATAACCATAATTTGACATTCAACATGTTTGTTACTGTTTTTAGCTCCTTATCACTGGTAAGGAAAAGAAAAAAAGATTTATTAAGACAGGACTTGCTTTACTGTAAGTAGAAATGTCTGTCTGGTAATGGCCATTCAACCAGTTATTAAGCCTACCAAATGTACTAGCATGCAAGCCGGCGAGAATTAGAAAAGTTGTAGGTCTTTATTTTTGAACAGGAAAAGCCAGTTGATACGACTCGGCTGTGTCCCTGCCCAAATCTCATCTTGAATTATAATCCCCATAAGCCCCACAATCCTGCATGTGTTAAGGAAGAGACCAGAAGGAGTTAATTGGATCATGGGGATGGTTTCTCCCATGCTGTTCTTGTGACGCTGCGTGAGTTCTCATGAAGTCTGATGGTTTTATAAGCATTCAGTAGTTCCTCCTGCATTCATTCTCCTTCCTGCTGCCATGTGAAGAAGGTGTCTTGCTTCCCCTTCGCCTTCTGCCATGATTGTTTCCTGAGGCCTCCCCAGCCATGGTGAACTGGGAGTTAATTAAATCTTTTTCCTTTATAAATTACCAAGTCTCATGCAGTTCTTTAAAGCAGTGTGAAAACAGACTAATATACCAGTAATCCTCAGAAAATGCATCCCAGCAAGTAAGAAAAGACTCTAGCCCAATTCCGGCATTCATCAGTGTCTAAAGAAGAGTCCAGTTGGTGTTGGCAAAGTGAAGACAGCACTTTTGTATTTCTGAGAAGCATTGTATAGTGGCAGGTATACTCAAGGTCATTAACAAGAAGTTACTTTGCTGGAAATCATCAGGAAAATCCAAGAGGTCTCACTGCTTAGAGAAAGGGCTGTTAGGCATAAAGCAAGAAACATGCCCTCCTTTTCCTATCCCTACCACAAAGGATGGGATAGAAAGTATACTTTTCAAATTGCCACAGGTCCCTAAGGAGTATTTTTGTATGACACATGAGTTTTGCCTTTAAGAGTGGACAACAACAAAAAATTTGTTTCCAAATTTCGTTTGTCTTTTAGCATCCTTCTGCCAAGCTACTTCACTTTGCTTAGTTTGGGGCAGGGCCAATGGAGCCAGGACTGAGCAGGAACCAGCACCTAAGTGCATACAAAATACGCAGATATGAGCATGTATTTTTGTCTTTATCCTCACCCAACAAAAATAGCTCCCTAACTCCCTTTGTGAGCTCCCAACCCACATAAGTATCACTTTTTGTTCTAATCTACATTCTATTTCCTCACTAGAACCAGAGCTCTACCATGAACCCCAGTTCATTTTCCTGGGGCCATGATACCTTGCCTATCTCTTTTTCAATAATTTACCCTTAGGACACATGATAGAATAATGGCCTCCCAATGATGTTCACATCTTAAGCTCTAGAATCAATTACATTATACAGCAAATGGGAATTAAGATTGCAAATGAAATTAAGGTTGCTAATAAACTGCCTTCAAGATAGAGAGATTATCCTGGGTTATTGAGAGAAGCCTTGTGTAATTATAAGCATTCTTGAAAGTGGAGGAGATAGGCAGAAGAAATCACAGAAAGAGATGTGATGATGAACAGAAAATCAGAGTAAGCTGTAATGAAAAGGACTCAGACCACTGCTGGCTTTGAAGATGAAGGAAGGGGTCATGGGCCAAGGAATTCAGGTAACCTCTAGACACAGGAAAAAATAAGAAAACAGATTCTTCCGTAGGGATTGCCGAAGGGAATGCATTTTTGCCTGATGCCTTGATTCTAGCCCAATGAAACCAATGTCAGAGATCTAACCTTCAGATAATAAGAAAATAAATTTGTGTGGTGTAAGCAGGTAAATTTGTGGTAATTTGATTGAGCAACAATAAGGAACTAATATAAAACTATGTCATGTTTCTTTACCTTTCAAATAATTATTGGGATCTTCAACCTGAAAACATGACTCTTCAAATGATGACCGTTCTTTTTTAAAATAAAAAAATGAACAAAATTATATATATTATCCTAGACAACATGATGTTTTAAAATATATACATTATAGAATAGCTAAATCATGCTAATTAACATATGCATTACATTACATAACATTTTTGTGGTGAGAACAAAAAATGTATTCTTAGTGATTTTCAAGAATAAAATACATTGTCGTTAACTATAGTCACCAAGTTTTACAATAGATCCCTTGAGCTTATTTCTATCTAATTGAAATTTTCGATCTTTTCGCCAACATCTTCCTAAATTGCTCCCCATCCACATCTTAGTAACCACCATTCTACTCTCTGCTTCTATGAGTTTAACTTTTTTAGGTTCTACATATAAGTGAGATCATACAGTATTTGTCTTCCTGTGCTTGGCTTATTTCATTTAGCATGATGACCTCTAGGCTCAACCATGTTGTTGCAAATGACAGAATTTCCTTCTTGTTTAAGGGTGAAGAGCATTCCATTATGTACATATACAACATGTTCCTTATCCATTCATCAGTTGATAGACAAGGTGATTACATATCTCAGAAACTGTGAATAGTGCTGCAATGAGCATGAGAATGCAGATATCTCTTCAACACACTGATTTCATATACTTTGAATATATACCCAGTAGTGGGATTAAAGCTAATTATTGATAGGTAAGGATTTACTACTGTCATTTTGCTTCTTTCTGATTGTTTTATAGATCCTTCTTCCTTTCTTGCTGTTTTTCTTTTTGATTAGGTGATTTTCTCTAGTTCTGTGCTTTGATTCTTTACTTTTTTATCTGTTGTGAATCTACTATAGGTTTTTGCTTTGTGGTTACCATCAGGCTTATAGTTATAACAGCCTATTTTAAACTGATAACAACTTAATTTTGATTATATTAAAAAAAACACTCAAACTTTTTATTTCGCTTCCCCACATTTTATGTTTTCAAAGTTACAATTTATACTTTTTTTTTTTTTTTTAAGATGGAGTTTCACTCTTGTTCCCCAGGCTGGAGTGCAATGGTGTGATCTTGGCTCACTGCAACCTCTGCCTCCCAGGTTCAAGTGATTCTTCTGCCTCACCTTCCAGAGTAGCTGGGATTACAGGCATGCGCCACCGTGCCTGGCTGATTTTTTGTATTTTTTTTCTTTCTAAATAGAGATGGATTTCTCCATGTTTGTCAGGCTGGTTTTGACCTCCTGACTTCAGGTGATCCGTCCGCCTTGGCCTCCCAAAGTGTTGGAATTACAGGCATGAGCCACTGCACCCGGCTGTACTTTTTTATGTTGTACATCGCTTAACAAATTATTGTGGTTGTTCACATTTTAATAGTTTTGTTTTTAACCTTTATACTAAAGAAACAAGTGATTTACACACAATAATTTCAGTATTAGAATTTTCTAAGTTTGATTATGTACTTACTTTTGACAATGAGTTTTATATTTTCATATGTTTTCATGTTATTAATTGGTGCCTCTTTCTTTCGGCTTAGAGGAGTCCCTTTAACATTTCTTATAAGACTTCTAGTGATGATGAGCTCTCTAAGCTCTTGTTTGTCATTTCTCCTTCATTTCAGGACAGAATTGCCTGGTACAATATTCTCAGTTTGCAGTATTTTTCCTTTAGCACTTTGACTATGTGAGACTATTCTTTCCTCACCTGTCAAATTTCTGCTATGAAGTCTGCTAGCTTTATTAAAGCTCTGCTTACATGTGATATGCTTATATTCCCTTGTGCTCTCAGAAGCCTGTCTTTGTTCTTTGAATTTTCAGTTTGGTTATATGTTTTAGGATAGTCCTGTTTGGATTGAATCTAATTTAGGCTATTGACTTTCCTGTACTTGGATATTTATATTTTCTCCAATTTGGAAAATTTTCTGCTATTTTTTTAAAGTAAGTGTTCTACCCTTTTGTCCCTTTCTTCTCCTTCTTAAACTCCTATATCTCAAACATTTGCCTTTTTGATGCTATTCCACAAATCCTGTAAGGTTTCTTCATTCCCTTTTATTCTTTTCTATTTTTTTCTCTGATAGTATATTTTCAAATAACCTGTCTTTAACTTCACAGATTTTATTTCTTCTGCTTTATCAATTCTATTGTTAATTCTCTCTGTTACATTTAAAAACTTTTATTCATTTTTTAACTCCATAATTTGTTTTGCTTTGTTAATAATTTCATTCTCTCTGTTAAATTTATCATTTTGGTCATTTATTGTTTTTCTGATTTAATTAAATTGTTTCTCTCCATTTTCTTGAGGTTCACTGAACCTCCTTAACACAATTATTTTAAATTCTTTATCAGACACTTTGTGCATCTCCATTTTATTGGGGTCAGCTACTAGAAATTATAGTATTCTTTTGGTGATGTTATATCTCATTGATTTTTCATGTTTCTTGTTGCCTTATACTGATATACGTACACTTGAAAAAGTAGAGACTTATTCTAATATTTGCAGATAGGTTTTGTCTGGGAAAGCTCTTTATCAGTCAGCTCATATAGAGATTTTGGGCAGGGGCAGGCTTTCCGGTGAGATCCGTGGGGAGGCTTGCTGCTGGAGTCTTTGGGCAGGTTTGGCCCCAGATTGATGCCTGGCACCTAAGTTCACAGGGGCTTACCAGGTGCTGAGATGGACCCTGAGCCTAAGTCTGCAGTGGTCAGCCTGGTACTAGGATGGGCCTGATCCCTGTGTTCACTGGGACAGGCCTGGTGCCTGAGTCCACTGGGATGGGCCTAGAGCTGAGTCCCTAGGCACTAGCTTCGGACTGGGGAACATCTGGGACTTGAGCAAATGAAGATGGGTCTTTTTCCTGGGTCTTCAGGTGTGGACTTGAACCCTGTGTTGCTGGAACATGAGGCAGTAAGGGCTAAATTGGAGAATGGAGCTGCAGGGACCAGCCTTGACAGGCCTGGAGTCTGTGTCTATATGTGGCAGCCTTGTGCTTGAGGCCAGAGATATGCCTCTGGTGCTAGAAAAATAAATAAAAAGAAATTTGCAACAGTTAAAGAAAACCCAAAGGTAACGATAATACCTCAAAAGTAGTCAGAGAAAAAATGACAGAGTTTCCCAAAAGAGCAAGGTTTAGACTAACAACTGACTTTTCAACCACAGCAACAGAGAACATAAAACATGTGATACTTTCAACTTGTTGAAAAAAAATAACTGCCAATCCAGGCAGAAAAAAACATTCTTAAACAATATTCTTATTCTCAAAAAATTCGTGAAAAATCAAGACAATTAGGAACATTTTCGGGCAGATAAAAACAGATTTCACTATTAGCAGACCCATGCTAAAGAAAATTCTAAAATGTATTCTTAAGACAAGAGGAAAATAATCATATAGAAAGATTCAGGAGAAAAATAAAAAGTAATAATGTTGACTATAAGTTCCACAATGGCTAGGGTTCCACAGGGCTAGGGTCCATCCTGTTCCCTGCTGTCCTTAGCCATTTAAAATATGAATGAGATAATAAAATAAGCTTGACATAAAGATAAGCTTTCCAGTCATCAGAGCTGCTTACAGATGGAATAAGCTGTCCCAAAAAATGTGACATAGAAGCAGAAAAAAACCAACTGATTTTTTCCAGGCCTTGATTTTAATCCAGGAACTTCTGGATATTTAACTTAACTGTCGTTGACTGAGCTCCTGTGAGCTAAATATTTTTGCATGCATTATCTCACTAAATGCTAATAACTACACCATGAAGTAGGTAAAAGTATCTTTATTTTATAAATAATGAAATAAAGCTCAAAGAGGGTACAACTAGGGGAAAGAGGTATACAATTGGGGAAAGAGATGCAATTAGGGTTCTATAAAGTTTGTATACAAGGAGTCATAAGCCGACGGTAAGGTCCATAACTATCATGCCCCTTGTATGTCTGAGTATCAAGTGACAACCCCACAAACTTAAGCATGTTATAGGCTGTTATAGACTCTCATCTGTGAGTTCTTATAAATTACCATAGCTCTGCGGAACCATCCTATGAATAAACTTTACTCTTACTGTTGTGAGACCTGTCATCTTCTTCCTAAGATATGAACCTCATTTATCATGAGAAACTCCTTTGCAGATGTTTTTATAAAACATACATCTGTGTCTTATTAAACTATTAGGAACTTCTTGTTAAACATGTTTACATCTGTTCCCTTCCCAACTCCTATAAAACTGACAACAAAGGAATGAAAAAGTATAATTTTCAATGTTTTTTAAAAAAGAAAAAAAGAAGTCAATCACAGTACATTGTAAAGATCTATAATATTTAGAAGATGAATTGAGGGTAGATGAGTCTTAAATCACTAAAGAGATCAGAAAAAACTAAAACTCAAATGCCTGGTATTCGTTGTAGTGTGAGAGGGAGTATTGGCTTTTAGGAATGACACAGCGAAGCCAAAAAAAAAAAAAAAAGTCTAGAGGAGTTTATTGAAGAAGACTAAAATTATGGGTACAAGTCAGCACTGGAAATAGAAAAATTTACCAAAAAGCAGTAAAACAAACAGCCACCCCTCATCCTCACAGTACACTCACAAGACCATTCCTTTCACACGAGGGAAAAAAAAACTAGAGAAGTTAACTCTTAAATCTCAGATTTCAGCTAAGAGTTGGAGTGCCATGCCAGAAACACAAGACCTAAATAAAGTCAGAATACTAAGTGATGAGGTCCCTTCTGGATCCCAGAAGTCTGAAATCCAAGCTTCTTTGTCCACTGCCATCCCCTCTCTTCGTGACAGGCAAGATATTGGAAGTTTCCTCCCTAGGAAACTGACTGGTGTAGTAAGACTTAAGCATATTAGTATTAGACGATCTTTCAAAGAGTCAACCCTATCTCCACAACTCTTTGCTGAAACTCACACATCAACAAGCCTCTCTCATGCACAGCAAAAAACCAATCAGCTTTGTAATAAATTTACTCTTAAGCTTGAATGTTGAGCCAATGGTTGCCAAACTATTGAGACAAATCCTTAAATTATTTTTTCTTTTCCTCTCTTTTTATTAAAAAAATGTCATCATGAAAGGAACATTTTTGTTATGAGTCATACCTTGTCTTGTAAAAGCCCATTTATGCCATTGGAGTAAATTTATTATTGCTCTGGTGTAAGGTCTTTGTCCTTAGTTCTTTAAAAAAAAAAAGTGTTTCTCCTTTCTATGAGACCAATCTTCCTCTTGCTCTCTTCTAATTTCCTCAATGACAGATTTTTCACTTTGACATTCATTGAGCCTTGGAATTACTTTATGGGAAATGACAGTCCCAATTCCCATTGTGCATTGTTTTCAGTTTAGTTATTTCATTGGGTGTTTTATTAGGTTGATATTTTTTCCCGTTTTATTCATTGTATCTCTTTACTATGCTGTAGATGTATACAGTGAGAATAACAAATATTTTAAAGCTTAAAAAATTAAACCTCTCACCTGTTTTTATAGTTGGCTGTATTTTGTTGAACTTATTTTATTGGTGCTGTAGTCATCACAATGTCTTGTCAACTGTGACCTTCCTTTGGGTTCAGGAAGACTTAACAATTTCATGTCATTAGTTTACTTGGGGATGTAACACAGTCACTGAGATAGTGTGGTGCTTTGATAAATCAGAAGTTTAGGTAATTTTGGAAGTTCAGTAAGGCATATAAATTTTTTACCTGTTCTGTGCTTCATGGGAAAAATTTTCAACAAACTTCAGAAACATTCTCATTTACTTTTTTTTTTCCCATTACACATATATAGAATGTTCATCTATAGAGAGTTCTTTCTTATGTGCATCTAAATGTGGTTATAAATTTTGGTTTTCTTATTAATTTATTTAAAAAAAGAAAAATATGTGCAGAAGGAGATAGAGCATGGCACAGAGCACTACAAATAGGGAAGAGTTTTCTGTGCCCAGAGATAAGGAGCAAAGAGCCATCGTACACTGAAAGCATGTTTCCATGAGAATAATGAACCATATAACTGCTTTCACATGATTTTCAAAATATAAATCTTCAGGATGAAAGGGCAGGTGATGATGAATTATTGAAACAGAAAATAGTTGAAGGGAAAGGGCAGCAACATAAATGTTATGCACATTTATGCAAATTCAACTTCTAAAATGTGAAAGGGTTTTCTCTGTACTATGAAAGTGACTGAAATTAATGGGTGAGAAGCAGGGAGATTTTGTATGTCTGCTTAGCTCTGCCTATGGAGTCCTTTTGAAAGGATGCCTACAGCACAAAAGGCTGAGCCATCTTTCACAGCTTCCACACTATTGTGGGTTTAGGCTGACAGCCCAGATAGCAAGAGTCAAAAGGCAGGTGTGTCTTGTGAAGACTTGAGTAGAATAAAAGAAAATAATGCCAGGCCCAGAAGAGAAACTTCATATGGATGGGAATGGGTAAAAAATACTCAGAAAATATGATTCTGGTGAGCTGTGGGAAACTTTAGTAACCTTGAAAACACTCAGAACTCTACTATAGTATGTAAAGTGCCTTCAGAATCCTAGGTGAGTCAGAACGGACCCCAAAAAGCTATATTATATTAATATAGAAAATGTGTATGGTAAAGATAAGAGCCTCCACAGAAGGGTCAATGAAATATTTTAAGTTCACCTTAAAGTATTTCATTTTGGCCTGGATTTACATTGACATAAAATCTCAGAAACTCATTCCGCTTTTCTGGGGCCAGGATGATTATCTCCTTCTGCAGATCTCCTAATATAGTTAACTTTTCCATGAGCTGAAGTGTGATATAAGCCATCATAAGAGCCAGAAGCACACCGGAACAGATATGGCAGTTGACAGGGATATTCTAGAACACTTACTTAAAAAAACTGAAAGTACAAAAGGGAAGTCTACATGCAGGTAAGCATTCCAGTTTTTATTTTGCCTTCAGATGATGCCAAAATCCTTGGAAATAAATGGAAATGGTGAGCGAAATTCTAATATTTTTCTGCTTGTTTACTCAGAGGGAGATTTTCAGGAAGAAAAGATAGTTCAGCAGTTAGAGCTTATAAGATATATGTGCTCAAGAGAAAGAGCCATGATCCACATAAGAAAAATAAAGAGTATGCCTTAGACTGGGGGAAAAAAGAGAAAGAGCTTACATCTCAAATGAGAGAGAGAGAGAGAGGAAAAAACAAAAGAGAGACGGAGAGAAGGAGGTGATTTATGACAGATGGAAGCTTTTTAAGCTGTCTAGTACAGTAAAATTTTGCCATCAAATGTGACAGCAGGAAGCTTCTAACAAGTTGATATTTGATGCATTAGTGATATTTCTACCCAACCTGAGTCAGTCACATAGCCTCTCTCTGGCTCGAAATTTCTTTAATCTATTCTGGAGTATTTTGCAATTTCTTCTGCCTTCGGTTGCACTGCTTAGTCAGTGATAGGCAATCATTTTGCATCGATCTTAATAATAGAACAGCATAATAGAGACTCACCTACTTGTGCATACCATTCTTTCTTAGGCCCTATAAAGCATTTGGTTGTTGCTTTGTAAGAATATATGGAAATGCAGTTGTCCCTCCAACAATGAATATGTGCATTACTAATATCAAATTTATGCCCTGAAATACTATTTTCATACCTTTCTGTGTACTTAATAACATTTTGTTTCAGTGATGAATCAGTGTGTTCAATTTGGGTATATTGCACATATCAATTAAATTGAATGCATAGAGCATCAACAATGAGCATAATTCTTTTGAAGTGGTAACAATATGAACAGCTATGAGCAAGCTCCCGCATGCCCAAGCAACAACTATATCAAAATACTGATAACAATGGTATGATTCCATTGATTATAAGACAGTCTTATTTTAGAAATGTTAGTACATGAATAAAAGTTTTAGAACCATTGCAGTATGGTAATGTGATATATAAGATAGATCGACAAACCCCATTTTATTATAACTTCATGTGTTCACACAGTCATGAGGAATTTGGGAAATTGGAAGAAAAATAGAAATGTCACTGCAGTTGCTAATCTCTACCAAATGAGAAAACAAAGTCAAACACAACAGTTGACTCTGAGCATGTGGATTTATTTCTGGTTCTCCACTGGGTTAAAATAATTTTTGCTAGGTGCAGTGGCTCATGCCTGTAATCCCAGCACTTTGGGAAGCCAGGGTGGGTAGATCACCTGAGGTCAGGAGTTCAAGACCAGCCTGGCCAACATGGTGAAACGCCATCTCTACTAAAAATGCAGAGAAATTTGTTGCAATTCTCAGGATAAACCAGTAGATGGAGGAATTCTCCACAGTCAGGAGCACACTCAACAAGCAAGAAGCAACACAATCTAATTTAGACCAAGGGGTAGATGCTGTAGGGTCTAGCTATGGGAGTTTCCATACACATGCTTTACACTACAAAATGGCAGAAGAAGCAGGGCTGAATGCAGAGACACAAATACATACTTTATATGCAATAAACAAACTTTTAGGCAACATGGAAGAAAAATGGAAATGTCATGTTCTGCAGTTACTAATCTCTCCCAAATGGGAAAACAAAGTCAAACACACAACCCAATCCAAGTGTCACAAGAAGTTTAATGCAAGGCTACTAATGAAACCAAAACACTGCCTTAGTTGTCTTTCATGAACCTCCTAATAGTTGTTCCAGGAAGACATGACCTCATTAAGGATGAATAATAATGAATTAATATCAGAGCTATACATAAATACTATGAAATAGTAGTAAACAATGGTAGGTGAAGAACACACATGAGAAAAACACGTTTCAAATAAAATTATGACCAAAAGCACAAAAATTACTAAGCAAATAATATCTTTCTAAAACAAGAACTCAAGCAGAGATAAAAGAACTTAAGGAAGAAATGGGCAGATAGTCAAATAAGACTAAAAAATGAGGGCAAAGCTCAGGGGGGAAAGTAGAAGAGAAAAATAAAATGATCATAGAAACAATGGCCAAGTTGGAAGCAGCACAAAGAACACAATGGAAAGTATAGAATTATAGGTTGAATTGTGTCTCCCCGACATATATATGTTGAAGTTATAACACCCAGTACCTCAGGATATGACATTATTTGAACACAGGGTTTTTGAAGATGTAAATACTGAAGATAAAATGGGGTTGGCTGGACACAGTGGTTCATGCCTGTAATCCCGGTACTTTGGGAGGCCAAGGTGGGTGGATCACCTGAGGCCAGGAGTTTGAGACCAGCCTAGCCAACATGATGCAACCTCCATCTTTACTAAAAACACACAATAAAATAGCTGGATGTGGTGGTGGATGCCTGTAATTCCAGTTACTCTGGAGGCTGAGGCAGGAAAATTACTTGAACCCAGGAGGCAGAGGTTGCACTGAGCCAAGATTGCACCACTGCACTACAGTCTGGGCAACAAGAGCAAAACTCTGTCTCAAAAAATTATTTTAAAAAAATGGGGTCACACTGGAGCAGAGTGGATCTCTAACTCAATATGACTATATCCTTAAAACGAGAATGCCATATGAAGGGAACAGGCATGCACACAAAGAGGATGCCATCCAAACATGAAGGCAGAGGCTGGGGTGATGCATCTACAACCAAGGTACACCAAAGATCATCAGCGAATCACCAGAAGCTAGAGAAAGGCACATAACACATTCTCCCTCAAAATATTCAGAAGGAACCAACCTTGCTTATATGTTAAAATTATACTTCTAGCCTCCAGAACTGTAAAACAATAAATTTCTGTTGTTTTAAGCCACCCAGTTTGTGGTACTTTGTTGTGGCAGTCCTAGGAAACTAATACACTCAGTAAGAGACAAAAAAAGCAGGATCAGAAAAAAATAAGCAAAATGAAATATAAATGAATAAAGTTTAAAATATTACAGAAGAGATTTTCCTTTCTACAATGTCAAAAATCAGTTGACTCTAAATATATGGATTTATTTCTGCATTCTCTATTCTGTCTCATTGGTCTATGTGTCTATTTTTGTGCCAGTGCAATGCTGCTTTGGTTACTATAGGTTTGTAGATATTTTGAGGTCAGGTAGTGGCTTTGTTCTTTTTTCCTCCCCCCTTCAGGATTGCTTTGGTTATTCAAGGTCTTTTGAGGTTTCATACAAATTTTAGAGTTGTTCTTTCTATTTTGTGAAGAATGTCACTAGTGTTTTGATAAAGATTTTATTGAATCTGTAGATAACTTTGAGCACTATGGTAATGTTCATGATATTCTTTCCATAAATATGAATGTTGTTTTACTTTTTTGTGTCCACTTTAATTTTTTTCATTAGATTTATAATTTTCATTGTACAGATCTTTAACATCCATGTTTATATTTATTCCCGTTTATATTTCTTGTGTGACTACTGTAAATGAGATGGCTTTCTTAATTTCTTTTTTCTTTTTTTTTTTTTTTGCTTTTATGATTATTTTAAATTGACACGTAATTTTACATATTTATGGGATATAGTGTGGTATTTTGATACATGTATACAATGTATAATGATTGAATCAGGGTAATTAGCCTACCTATCACTTCAACCATTTATGGATAAGAACATTCAAAATCTGCTTGAGCATATGTGGAAGAAAGGAATCTTTGTGTACTGTTTGTGGAAATAAAATTAGCCATTATGGAAAACAGTATGGAGGTGCCTCAAAAAACTAAAAAAACTAAAAATAGTACTACCAGGAACATTGTTTTTATAGTTTTCTTTCTTTCTTTCTTTCTTTCTTTTTTTGTTATGTTCTTTCCTGGATTTGATGTTAGGGTGTTGCAGGATTCATAGAATGATTTAGGTTAATACTGAGTGTTAACTTGATTTGACTGAGGGTGCAAAGTATTGTTCCTGGGTGTGTCTGTGAGGGTGTTGCCAAAAAAGATTAACATTTCAGTCAGTTGACTGGGAAAGACAGACCCGCCCTTAATCTGGGTGGGCACAATCTAATTAGCTGCCAACACAGTCAGAATAAAAAGCAGACAGAAAAACATGAAAAGACTAGACTGGCTTAGCCTCCCAGCCTATATCTTTCTCCCATGTTGGATGCTTTGTGCCCTTGAAGATTGGACTTCAAGTTCTTCAGGTTTGGGAGCGTGGACTGACTTCCTTGCTCCTCAGCTTGCTGACATCCTATTGTGGTACCTTGTGATCATGTGACTTAATACTCCTTAATAAACTCTCATATATATATCCTATTATTTTTGCCCCTCTACAGAACACTGAATAATATAGGTTTTGGTCCAGGAGTGGTTCTAGAGGAACGGAATATTAAGGATAGAGTTCTTTAGTTTGTTTGGGTGTTTCTGGAGTTGGCTGCTTAATATGATTAGACCCCAAAATGCTAAGGACTCTAGTTCTAATAGTATGGAGGACCCTGATAGTCCTTGGCATGAAGTGTTTAGAGAGTTATGCAAAATAAATGCATTTGACATTCCTGATTCACAGTTATGACAGGCAAGGAGTTTAATGGATCTATGCATATTTTTGACTATATGTAGAGAACCAACAAAGATAATGAAGTTGGTTGGTTACTCCTCAGTTCACTAGACAAAGTGATGGAAGAAAATGATGAACTCAGGGATTCTAACTCCAAGCTTCAGAAGCAGATACTGAGCCTCAAATCTGCTCAGAATCCCCTGAGACAGAGTCTTATTTCCTGTAGAGAAAGAGCTGAAATTGTGGAAAATCAGACACAAGCTCTTATCGAATGAGTGGCTGACCTGCAATGAAAGTTGCATGCACAGCCTTGCCCAGATGCCTACTGTTAAAGTGAAGGCATTGATTGGAAAAGAATAGGACCCTGTAACTTGGAATGGGGACGTGTGGGAGGACCCTCATGAAGCTGGGGATACTGAGCTTGTTAATTCTGATAAACCATTTTTGCCAGAAAAAACAGCTTCCCTATCCCCAACAGGGGCAACATTCCTTCCCCGACCCACTCTGCCATCAGCCTTTCGATCTTTGTCTGAGGAGATAAACCCTGTGCTGCCTGAGGCAACAGTGATGGCTTCCCTGAGGCAGTTGCTAGGCAAGATAATGTTGATTCCCCTCAGAGGCCGTCCCCAACACCCTTGTTTGCTTCCAGATCTATAACTAGACTAAAGTCCCAGTGGGCTTCTAGAGGTGAGGTTCTGAGTGTGACCCATGAGGAGGACACTACACTAAAAAAGAACTGCTTACATTTTCTAATTTTATATAAGTGGAAATGTGGAGACCAGGCATGAGAATGGATATTAAGGGTGTAAGATAAAGATGAAAGGAATAGCATTGGATCTGGCTGAATTTATTGAGTTGGGCCCACCTAATATTGATTTTTCATTTAATATTGCAGCTCAGGGGGTTAAAAAGTGTACTAATAGTTTATTTTCTTGGTTAGCTAAAATATGGATTAAAATATGGCCCTCTGTGAGCAAGCTGGAAACCTGATTTCCCTTGGTTTAATGTAGAGGAAGAGATCCAAAGGCTCAGGGAGATTGGGATGCTGGAGTGGATTAGTCAGTCACTTTAGACCTACTCATCCCAGCTGAGCAGGTCCAGAAAATGTACACTTGACCAATGCTTTGTGAAATAGATTTGTGAGGGCAGCACCTGCATCTTTGAAGAGCCCTCCAATTGCTCTTCTATGTATGTCATATCTGACAGTGGGAACCGCAATTACTCAACTGCAAAATTTATATGCAGTGGGAATAATTGGATCCCAAGGTGGCAGGAGCCAAGTGGCGGCACTCAACCATCAAAGGCAAAATGAGCATAGCTACTATCAGGGACAACAGAGCCCAAGAAGCAATCAAAATAGTCTGACTTGTGTAGAGCTCTGGCATTGGATAATTAATCATGTGAAATTGATAAGAAGTCTAGTGCATTCCTACTTAACTTATATAAGCAGAAACGTCCAGGTTGAGTGGACAAAAGACTAATTTGAATTATAGAAACAGAGAATCACGTCGCCTCAATAAATTTCCAGACTTGAACCAGTTTACAGACCCAGAACCCCTTGAATGAAGGGGGAAGCTGGGTCCCCTTGAGGAAGGACTCCACCACACTATTGACAACTTATCCTATTAATCTTTCTCCCATTCTTCCCCAAGGACACCTTGGGCTTTTTACGAAGGTAACTATGCACTGGGGAAAGGGAAGTGAGCAGACATTTCGGGGACTACTGGACACTGGCTCTGAGCTGACATTGATTCCAGAGGACCCAAAATGTCATTGTGGTCCTCCACTATGCTCTATAATCTCCATGGTCACTAATCTCATTAATGGTCTATCAATTTTGTTTATCTTTTTAAAGAACCAGATTTTTGTTTCATTTATCATTTGTGGTTTTTTTTGTTTTAATTTCATAGTAGCCTTGAATGATCTTTTGTATTTCTGTGGTATTAGTTTTAATATCTCCAGTTTTATTTCTAATTGAGCTTATGTGGACCTTCTCTCTTCTTTTCTGGGTTAATCTCACTAATGATCCATCAATTTTTATCTTTTCAAAGAACTAGCGTTTTGTTTCATTTATCATTTGTACTTTTTAAAAATTTCATTTAATTCTGCTGTAATCTTTGTTATTTCTTTCCTTCTGCTGGGCTTGGGTTTAGTTCTTGTTTCTGTATTTTTTGAGGTGTGACTTAGGTTGTATATTTGAACTCTTTCAGACTTTTTGATGGCATTTAAATGTGAACTTTTCTCTTGGCACCACTTTTGCTGTATTCCAGAGGCTTAGATAAGTTGTATCACTATTATCATTCACTTAAATTTTTTTTTAATTTTCATTTTGATTTCATTGTTAACCCCAAAATCATTCAAGACCTGATATTTAATTTCTGTTACAGTAGGTAGTCAGGCATAAGCAGGGCAAAAGAGGGCTCCCCCCACCCATCAGGAATGTCAGGCAATTATCAGGCGATGATCAGGCAGTTGTCACACTGCCTCTCTAAAATAATAGTTGTTCACAGCAATGCTAGGGAGACACCATTCACCAATACATTAAAAACACCTGAAATTGATAATTAGCAGCTTTAGGAATTGGGTGAATGGGCTCAAGCACATGCATTAAGAGGCAAAATAGCAGAGTATGATATTCCAGGGGCATTCCACCAAAAAAGTAAAGAAAGCCTCAGGTGAGCATGCATATAACTCCAGTAAACCCACTGTACATGCTTACCTCCTAAGTACTAGCAGACCATCATGCATGCAGGCAGCTCACCCTAAGGGAAGAATCAAGAGAAAAGGGGTGCAAAACACTGAATGGTGATCAGCATATAAAATCCTAGGTTCAAGATAAAACTGGGCACTCGACTTCCAAGATGCCCACTTGGGCCTCTTCCAAACGTACTTTTGTTTCCTTCCTTTTGTTCCTGCTCTTAAGCTTCTTAATAAACTTTCACTCCTGCTCTGAAACTTGCCTTGGTCTCTTTTTCTGCCTTATGCTCCTCAGTCAAATTCTTTCTTCTGAGGAGGCAAGAACTGAGGTTGCTGCAGACCCATACAAATTCACCACTGGTAACATATTTTGGTGCCAAGTGACTTGGATAACTTCCAATACTTTTCTAGCGCTAAGAGATCTCTATACCTCACCTTCTTCGGCTAAAGGCATTCAACCCTTGTATGCAGTTTTCTTCTCCTCTTTCTCTCTCCTTTTTACTAATCAACCTCCAGAACAACTCTTCTTGACCACAAGTGACTCTGTCCACCCCATGGTGGATTTCTCAGCTCATTCTGATGGGTGGCTCACAGACGTGGGAAGGAAATTAGGGTCTGCAATGAGTAGATCTGAGGTACCAAAATGACACTCCTGGACAGGAGGCTCACAAGAGTGGTAGGACTAAGGCCTAAAGCCATGCAATGTCTTGGGTTTCCTCTGCTTTTTCAACTAAAATGAGCTGTTTCCCAAACACCTGTATCTCCCATTCTTCTCTTTTCTCTGTGTGTGTTCTGAAATGGCCTTCCATACTTGCTGGATCATCCATTTCCAGCGGCAAGACTTACTCTTTGCATGCCATATGACTTCTTAAAAAAATACTCATTATTCTTGTGCCCACGGCTCTCTGCATAAATGCAGCAGCAAAGACGTGGGCTCCCTTGCAGATATTCCCTAAAATTTATACTTGTTCTTACTCTAAAACTTCAAATGACCTCCAGCCCTTCCCCTGTCCATTGGCACATGGCTGGGAAAGACACTAATTGGAACTCTGACTTTGCCAGCTTCTTATGTCTTAGCATACACTTTTCATTCCTATTATGCCCCAGGACTGAGTTTTTTGATAGCTTGTAAAGCAGATTATCAGCCTGCATAGGGCCTGACTCTGGTCCTTTAAGGATTACACCAATTTGCTTTTTTTTTTTTCTTTTTCTTTTTGTAAATACCCCTTTGGGAGAAGGGGAAATTCTTCCTTTGCCATTTTTGAGTTCTTACCCCACACCCCAAGTCCTCCAGACGTTACTGCTTTATGTCTAGAGGGCAAATAAATATTGCCTTCTTGAATCCAAGGTCTACTGTTTTTATAAGCATGTAAAGGCTTTCCATGAGTGTTGCTCTTTCTCACATATCCTCCTGTAGACTCTATTTTTTTTTTTAAATCATTTACATGCCCTTATCAGGCATCAAAACTTTCAAGGTCATATTCAAAGGGAGTGGGGAGGGAAGTGCAGCCCCCTTTTGGCAGTTAGCTAAAAAAACAAAACAAAACAAAACAAAACAAAACAAAATTGGCTTCTCATCTACTTAAAAGAACATGGGAAATGGGAAACTAAGGAAAGAGATAATCAATAGACAAATGAGACCTAATCAAACTCCACAGCTTCTGCACGGTGAAAGAAACAGTCAGTAGAGTGAATCGGCAACCAACAGAATGGGAAAAAATTTTTGCAGTCTACCCATCCAACAAAGGGCTGATATCCAGAATTTACAAAGAACTAAAACAAATTTGCAAGAAAAAAACACGCCCATTCAAAAGTGGGTGAAGGATATGAACAGACACTTTACAAAAGAAGACATACATGAGGCCGACAAACATATGAAAAAATGCTCATCATCACTGGTCATTAGAGAAATGCAAATCAAAACTACATTGAGATACCATCTCATACTAGTTAGAATGGTGATCATTAAAAAAGCTAGAGACAACAGATGCTGGAGAGGATGTGGAGAAATAGGAACACTTTTACACTGTTGGTGGGAGTGCAAATTAGTTCAACCATTGTGGAAGATAGTGTGGCGATTCCTTAAGGACCTAGAAATAGAAATTCCATTTGACCCAGCAATCCCATTACTGGGTACATATCCAAAGGATTATAAATCGTTCTACTATAAGGACACATGCACACGAATGTTCATTGCAGCACTGTTTACAATAGCAAAGACCTGGAACCAACCCCAATGCCCATTGATGATAGACTTATGCAGCCATCAAAAATGATGAGTTCATGTCCTTTGTAGGGACATGGATGAACCTGGAAACCATCATTCTCAGCAAACTGACACAAGAGCAGAAAATCAAATGCCACATGTTCTCACTCGTAGGCGGGTGTTGAACAATGAGAACACATGAACACAGGGAGGGGAGCACCAAACACTGGGGTCTGTTGGGGGGAAAGGGGGGGGGGACAGTGGGGGTTGGGGAGTTGAGGAGAGATAGCATGGGGAGAAATGCCAGATATAGGTGAAGGGGAGTAAGGCAGCAAATCACACTGCCATGTGTGTACCTATGCAGCTATCTTGCATGTTCTTCAAATGTACCCCAAAACCTAAAATGCAATTAAAAAAAATGAGATCAAGGAAAGAGATAATCATCTTATTACTAAAATGCACTTACTAAATGAGTAAGAGTCACTGTAGGTCATGGAGATAAGAATCTAGGCTGGCCCAAGGCTGCAGGCCCAAGAGACTCATAGGACAGAAACGAAGGGTGGTCTCAGGCTAATGGATTACCATTGGAACACAGATGAAAGGTTAGGAAGGGTACTCAGTAAGACTGGTTATTTAGGAACCCCAAGGATTAACGAGGAACCCAAACTTCACTTCAGATTTCCTTTGTTCTCAAGTAATTATGATGAGATGGGACCAAGGCTACACGGTAAAGCTCGTTCATTCCAGAACTCAAGGATGATATGAGATGCCCAATTCAGGATAATAAAAAGAAACAGAGGGGCATATCTTTATTCTTTTTTCTTTTTTTCTCCTCTGTTCTTTCTTCGTAGATGAGCAATTACATCTCCATACCACAAGACATGCCTCTCAAATACATTCCCCCAAACTAAAGTTTAATTCCCCCAAACCTTAAAACAAAAAGCTAGGTTTCCTTTGTAATATTGTTTGGCTTAAAAATGAAATGGGAGGAAATTACAAAAGCCAGCCTTGGAACCCAGTGCCCCTGTACAGGAGGTCCTTAGATTAGCCTTCTCAGTCTTTTATACATGAGAGCAGAATAAGGAGGACAAGGCTAAGCCTGTTGGGTGGAATTTTGGGGAAAATGGCATCCTCTCCCTCCAAAAGAAAAGATTCACGCCTCTTCATTTTGCTTGAGGGACCAATTTTCATTCTCCCATCAGTCCCTGGTAATGTCTAAATACCCTACACCTCTTTGGGACAAGACTATACTTTCTAAGATCAGTGCTCACTTAATATTTACCTGATCTCTGAATTCATCTTTCTAATAGTCCTATTTCTCCAAGGAAAGCTACCTAAATTCTTAACCAATAACTTCAACCTGGACAATACTACCTCAGGGGTTTAGAAATAGCCCACACTTATTCAAGCAAGCCCTAGTAAAAATGAGCACTTTCTTGAAGGAAAATAACTTCTACAGTATGAAGATAACCTCCTTATCTGCTCCCCATTCATAGGACATGCACAGCAACATGTAGTAAAAAACCTTAACTTTTTAACAGAATGAAAATGACTTTGAACTAATTCAAAGGTTATAAAAGTAAAGAGGGATTTTTGGTAAAGAAGGTTACAAAGAAAAAAGATTCCATTTGAAAACAAGCACAAGACAAGGTTGCCCTCTCTGAACACTCCTATTCAATATAGTATTGGAAGTTCCAGCCAGAGCAATCAGGCAAAAGAAAGAAATAAAGAGTATTCGAATAGGAGGAGAGGAAGTCAAGTTGTCTCTATTTGCAGATTCTATACTTAGAAAACCCCATCATCTCAGCCCAAACACTCCTTAAGCTGATAAGCAACTTCAGCAAAGCCTCAGTATACAAAATTAAAGTGCAAAAATCACCAGCATTCCTATATACCAACAGTAGACAGGCAGAGAGCCAAATCACGAGTCCCATCAAACTACTATTGACATTCTTCAAAGAATTTTTAAAAAGCTGCTTTAAATTTCATATGGAACCAAAACAGAGCTCATATAACCAAGAAAACCCTAAGCAAAAATTAACGAAACTGGAGACATCACTCTACCTGTTGTCAAACAAGGGTACAGTAACCAAAATACCATGATACTGGTACCAAAACAGACAGATAGACCAATGGAACAGAACAGAGGCCTCAGAAATAACATCACACATCTACAACTATCTGATCTTTGACAAGCCTGACAAAAATAAGCAATGGGGAAAAGATTCCCTATTTAAAAAATGGTACTGGGAAAACTGGCTGGTTGTATGCAGAAAACTGAAACTGGTCCCCTTCCTTACACCTTAAACAAAAATTAACTCAAAATGGATTAAAGACTTAATGTAAAATCTAAAACCATGAAAATCCTAGAAGAAAACCTAGGCAATACCATTCAGGACATAGGCACAGGCAAAGATTTCATGATGAAAACACCAAAAGCAATTGCAACAAAAGCTACAACTGACAAATTGGATCTAATTAAAACAAAGAGCTTCTGCACAAAAGAAGAAACTGTCATCAGAGTGAACAAGCAACATACAGAATGGGAGAAAATGTTTGCAATCTACCCATCTGACAAAGGTGTAATATCCAGAGTCTACAATGAACTTAAACAAATTTACAGGAATGAAAAACAACCTTACTAAAAAGTGGGCAAAAGATATGAACAGACACTTCGCAAAAGAAGACATTTATGCGGCCAAAGAAACATATGCAAAAAAGCTCAACATCACTGATCATTAGAGAAATACAAATCAAAACCACAGTGAGATACCATCTCATGGAAGTCAGAATGGCCATTATTAAAAAGTCAAGGAACAATAGATGCTGGTGCGTCTGTGGAGAAATAGGTATGCTTTTAAACTGTTGGTGAGAATGTAAATTAGTTCAACCATTGTGGAAGACAGTGTGGTGATTCCTCAAGAAAATAGAACCAGAAATACCATTTGATCCAGCAATCTCATTATTAAGTATACACCCAAAGGAATATAAATCATTCTACTATATAGAAACATGTGTGTTTATTGCAGCACTATTTACAATAGCAAAGACACGAAACCAACCCAAATGACCATGAATGACAGACCAGATAAAGAAAATGTGGTACATATGCACCATAAAATACTATGCAGCCATAAAAAGAAATGAGATCATGTCCTTTGCAGTGACATGGATGAAGCTGAAAGTCATCATCTTCAGCAAACTAACACAGCAACAGAAAACCAAATACTGCATGTTCTCACTCATAAGTGAGAGTTGAACAATGAGAACACATGGACACAGGGATTGGAACAACACACACTGTGGCTTGTCGGGGAATGGGATCAAGGGGAGGGAGAGGATTAGGACAAATACCTAATGTGTGTGGGGCTTAAAAGCTAGATGATGGGTTAATAGATACAGCAAACATGTGCCATCATGGCACATGTATACCTACTTGCACACTCCACACATGTATCCCAGAACTTAAAGTAAAATTAAATTAAAAATTTTAAAAAAGAAAAAATATTGCATGGTAAATTCTTGTCCTAAAGTAAAATGACTGGTTGTTTAAAAAGAGGAATGTTTAAGACAAGTCAGAAAGTCTGAGCATGTCATAGATTGTCTGTATAAATTTTGAGAAAAGATTCTTTACGAAAATTTATGAAAGAAATGTTATACAATTTAAAAGCTATTAGGTCTACTAAATATTAAATGTCACTATGACTCTTAACTGTATAATTTGTCTTTTTTACAGCTAGTTAAGTCCTGGGGACATAGAGTTAGCCATGTCCCATAGCTATGCTGGAAAGTGTCAGACCTTATCTGTGTTTCTGTCTAGTGTCCAGTGCTCCACATCTAGTACATAATTAAAATCATTATAACCAGGTTTTTCACCAAAAGTTGAAGTTGCCAAGAGTTAACAGTGTAACATGTATTTAAGACTACAGGAAACACAGTTTTACATGTTTTTCCCAATGTGTATTATGTTAGCTGTCGGCTTATGATATATGGCCTTTATTCTGTTGAAGTACATTCTTTCTATTCCTAATTTTTTGAGAATTTTTATCATAAAACAATGTTGGATTTTGTCAAATGCTTTTTCTGTATCAACTGAGCTGATCATATGGCTTTTGTCCTTCATTTTGTTAATGTGTTATATCATTTTTATTAACTTGCTATGTTGAACCATCTTTGCATTCCCAGGTATAAATCCCACTTGATCATGGTGTGTAATCTTAATGTGCTATTGAATTCAGTTTGCTAGTATATGAGCTGTAAGAATGGGAGATGGAGCAGTCCTGGTTCAAATACCATAGACTTTCACTGTTATTATTAAATTTTAGTAAATTTTTCGTAATATATATTTCTTCATTTGTTCTATAATGTAGGGCCATTTCCAGAGACTTTAAATGGTTGTTTTAAAACAATAATATTCACCTGTTTTGCTAGTGTGCCAGTTTGCAGAGCTCCTGAGTTTACACTACAGAACACAAGTTTGAACTTAAAGGGGCTCTCAAAAACAGTGGAGATTGTAGTGAACAAAATTCGGAAAATATTGGAGTAAGAAATTGGTACTATATTATCAGATACAGGACAACTTGCAGGCAAGAAAGTTTTAGGATACAATCAGAAAAAAGAGACAGTTGGGAGAAACTTTTCTGGGCTTAGAACACATCTCAAATATTGACCTCAGAAACAGTCCTTTCAAAGGAGCTTGAGTTTTATTGAATTATTCTATAAAGCAATTTATGCCCCAGGGCATTGATGAAAACAGTAGAGCAATCAGCCAGCTAGTTGTAAAGTTATAGGTATGGTCAGGAAAAAAGATAGTCAAAGAGAGCCCTGCTAAATCCCATTGTCATCCCAAGATGACTGGGCTACCCAAGGCTTTGTCTCCCAGGGAGCAAATTCAGCAGTTTAACACTGAAGAAGGGAAACAGATCTCACTAAATAATCCAGCCAGTTATCAAGCAAATAAGCAAAGAACTTTAACAAGTGCTAGAAAGGAGAAACAAGCACCCACAGTTGCTACAATATATTAGCTAAAATGTCAAGTTCCTGAAAAGAAAATTTTAAAGATATGAAAAGAAACAGGAAAGTATGATCCACACATTAGGAAAAAAATAGGCAACAGAAACTGCCTGGGAGAGAGGTAAACATTAGATTTAAGAAACAAAAACTTCAAAGTAGCCATCATAAATATGTTCAAAGAACTGAAGAAAACCATAATTAAGGAAGTAAAGGAAAATCTGATGATAATGTTGAATCAAGTAGAGAAAATTAATGGAGATAAAAATTATCGAAAGCTATCACATGGAAATTCTGTACTTAAAACATGCAATAACTAAAGTTAAAATTCACTGTTAGGAACATTGGCAACTCATCATATAATATTTGCTAGAATTTTGCTGAGGATTGGGCAAGGGGGTCTGTATAAATAACAGGTATTGGTCTGTATTGAAGCCAATACAGACTTCTATTGAAGCCAAAGGAATGGCTTCAATACCTGTTATTTATATGGACCCCCTAATCCTCAGCAAAATTCTAGTAAATCGAATGCAGTAAATTTAAAAAGAATTAACATAATGAGGTAGAATTTATCCAGGTATGCAAGCTTAGTTTAACATCTGAAAATCAATTAATATAATACATCATTAAGGGACCAATAGAGTACAAACCAAAACTACAATTTCAATAGATGCAGAAAAAACATTTGATAAAATTTAACATTCTCTAGTGGTAAAAACACTCAGGAATGAGAGGAAACTTCTTCATCTTGTTAAAGAGTATCTCAAAAAACCCACAAGTAAATCATGTTTAAGCATTGAAGAATGAATTCTTTCTTTCTAAAAATCAGAAAATCTATAGTTGCAGAAAGTAGTTTAGTTAGCAGTAGATTTCTTAGGGCTATGGGGCATAGAAAGATAGAAAGGTATCCTAAAGGGTACATTTTTTTTTTTTTTTTTTGAGACAGAGTTTCACTCTTGTTACGCAGGCTGGAGTGCAATGGCGCGATCTCGGCTCACCACAACCTCTGCCTCCTGGGTTCAGGCAATTCTCCTGCCTCAGCCTCCTGAGTAGCTGGGATTACAGGCACGCGCCACCATGCCCAGCTAATTTTTTGTAGTTTTAGTAGAGACGGGGTTCCACCATGTTGACCAGGATGGTCTCGATCTCTTGACCTCGTGATCCACCCGCCTCAGCCTCCCAAAGTGCTGGGATTACAGGTGTGAGCCACCGCGCCTGGCCTGTTTTTTTTTTTTTTTTTTTTTTGAGCTGATAACAAATGTTCTAAATTGTGGCAATGGTTGTACCTATCTGTGAATATATTAAAAACTACTGAATTGTTTACTTAAAATGGTGAATTACATTGTATGAGAATTACAGCTCAACAAAATTGTTACCAAAAAAAGGAAGAAAAAAACCAGACCTATCTTTTACAGCAATACATGTAAATAGAAACTCTCCATTAAAGAAAAAGAGCTCTCAAAGTCGCAAAGCAAAATCTTGCTCTGTATAGGGAAATGTTTTATATAATGAGCCTATCTAAGCAAAGCTGAAAGTTAAGGGATAGTGAGGGTGTACCAGAAAACTGCAAACAAAAAGAAAACATGTCCACAGTGTTGATATTAGACAGTCTTAAATTTAGTGAAGCAATAAATGAAACAATGAGAATCAGCATGTGATAATACAAGGTAAAATCCATGATAAAGATCCAGTAGCTATGAATATCCATGTAAAAATAGCAATATCAAAATTCATACATAAAAAATATTAGATATATGTTAGAAGTAGGAGACTTTAATTTGTCGCTCTCAGCCCAAAAGAATGAAATATACATGTAGATATAGAAAATCTGATTGAATTTTATACTTGAACACACAATATTGTTATCTTCAATGCCAATAAAATACCCACAAATAGACAGCAAAGAAAACATCTATAATTTCCAAAAAAGAATCAAAATTTATTTCTTTTTAATGCAAGATATTTCAATGCTAGATAATAATAGCAAAATAAGAAACAAAAGAAAACAACATTATGCTACTTGGAAACTTGAAAAGAGACACATAGGAATTACTGGGTCAAAGAGTAAATCAAAATTGAAATGGAGAAATAAATATGAATTAACAATAAAATACTACATATCAAAACTTATGGGATATAACTAAAGCTGTCCTCAGTAAATTTCATAACTTAAATGTTCATATTACTAATCAAGAGAGTATAAAAACAAATGGCAAGGCATCCAAATCAAGAAATTAGAAAAACAAAGCTAAAATAAGTAATAATTATAACACAGAGTTACAGATTTAATAAGTTTAATGAGGGGGAATAAGCAGGTTTATTCAAAAGAAATAAAATGGGACCAAGAGATGTAGAGAAAATAATTGGGAGATTACTTATTGTAACATTATTTAGATGAATCTGAAATTTCTATAAAGTAGGTAATTTTTTAAAAAAAGCAAAAATTGACCCTGAAAAAGTTACAAAATTAAGTGGACAAATTAATGCAGAGGACTCAGAGCTGCAAAGGGATTCTTTTCTAGTATACTATTAGATAATAAAATCAAACCAAAAAAGGACACAAAAAATACAAATTATTAATGAATTGTCATGTAAAAATACAAAAGGAGTTCTTGGCAAATGGAATCCCACAGCACATCTAAAGCATGATATGCCGTGGCTCAGCAGGCCTCACAAAGAAGTCAGGGATAGTTTACTTGTGGCAATATATGAATAAATTAAATTAATAGATTACAGGATAAAGGGAAAATAATTAGCTTTATAGGTATTTGTTTTAGTTTAGGCTGCCATAAAAATACTATAAACTGGGTGGCTTTTAAGCAATAGAAATTTACTTTCTCACAGTTCTGGAGGCTAGAAGTCCAAGATCACGCTTACCATGGTCAGTTTCTGGGATCTCATCCTGGCTTATAGATGGCTACCTTCTTACTGTGTCCTCACATGGGGGAAAGGAAGCAAGTGACTTCTCTGGTGTTTCTTTTTGTTAAGCCATAGTCCTATCATGAGGATCCCACCCTTATGGCCTCATTTAAACGTTAATACCACCCAAAGACCCCATGAATTTCCAAATACTATCACATTGCAGGTTAGTAGTTCAACATATGAATTTTAGAGAGAAATAATTCAGTCCATAGCAATGTTCAAAATGTTGTTCCTAAATTTAACATATACTTTTTATTAAATAGGAATAAATATCTCCTTAAGACAATCAAATAAATTTATCTCAAAACAAAAGTCAGCATCACATTTAATGAGGAAACTAAAATAATTCCAATTGTAGATAAGAATAGAAATAGAATTTTCAGTATCACCACTATTCTTTTTTTAAACCAACTTAGAAGAAAGATAACTTACATACAAGGAAATGCTTATATTTTAAGTTCACAGTATGATAAGGTTTGACAAATGTATATACCTGTGTAACCACAATGCCCCCCAAATTTTGATTACTTCAAAAAGTTTCTTTCTGCTTCTTTTTAGTTGGTCATATGTTTTATTTAATTTTATAATTGCTCCCTATTATTTCACATAGTTTTGGAGATTTACCCTAAATAATTAGAAAATAAATAATAAGTATAAAATTTAGAAAGGAAGGGATAAAATAATTATAGCTAAGATAATTGTAAATCTGGAAATGAACTGAAAACCAATGGAGAATGTTAAGATGGTTGGTAAAAATACAATATACCAAAGTCAGAAGTGACGCAGGAATTTTCTTGGTCACCTTGTTAGCTGGGACCTCCAGCCAGTGACACACCCTTGCCCCCCACCCCTTTGATCGCCCCCAGGCCTGCCACTGGAGGCATCCCACCTACTCAGTCCAGAGCCAAATCTGGCTTGCATACCAGCTTGGCCCATAGCTGGGCCAGGTGCCCCCCAGCCAACCTGTATTATAGTTTGTAAATACCTTCAGCAGTTCCCGAGTTCTTGCCCTGCATCCAAGAAAAATGAGGATATGCTGACAGTTGAAGGGTTAGGATGGACGGAGAAGAATTTTATTGAGCAATGGAACAGCTCTCAGTGGGGAAGGGATGAGGAAGGGGCATGGGGATGGTGGTCCTCTAACCCTACATTAGGGTAGTTTTTTTTCTTTTTCAGTGTTGCTGGGTCTGGGACTTTTTATGGACTCAGAATGGGGAGTGCTGACTGGTTTGTGAGTATGCAAAAAAAACTTAAAGCAAAGACACCACTCAAAAGTGGGCATCACAGTGTAGGAAACCTATTAGGAAAGGGTAGGTATATGTAAAATAGGTGAAGGGTAGAGATCAATCAGAGGAAAGTACACCAAACAGGAAGACAGGTTCTCAATCTGATCCAAGGATTTGCCTTGTAACTTGGCTTTCACCCTTTAAACTGTCTTCAGCCTGGCGGTGGAGCTTCACCAGGGACCTGCCGGTTTCTGCCTAAGCATTTGACTGCCTTCTGTCACTGTCAGTAGCCTTCCTATATTCAAATAACAACTAACTGAGAAATCTTGCAACATACATTTCTTAACCTTTTAGAGGATCTATAAAATGAGTGATTTTAAGTTTTCTTAGTTCTACTTCCAATTTTAATTTTCTGTTCTGTACCATTTGCTTTTCAGCTTCCAAAATTTTGCATCTTGTCCATTCTTCCTATCCTTGTGGATTTATGCCCTTCTAAAATTGTTTAAGTTCATTTATGACATAGGATGAAATGTAAGGTGTGTGTGTTCAATTTACCATCCTTACTTGGAAGTTTCCTAGGAAAGATTTCTTAGAGGATCTGACTCTACTTATTCATCAATTACCATTTGAACAAAATAAAGTACCCCCCTACGTTAGGGCTAAAACAACCATTTATTTAGCTCATGAGTCTGTAAGTCAGCAGTTTAGGCTAGACTCAGGTGAGTGGTTTTCTGGTTTTGATTGTGCTCACTTACGTGTTTATTTTAGGATTACCTACATAGATCTGCTTCTGGGATTTGGCTGGCTGTTGGCTGAGGCACGCTTATACATGTAGCAGTGGCAGAGTTCCAGAAGAGTTCATGGAACACAAGGCTTAGATTGGCAATGGACACATCACCACTTCCACTGCAGTCTATTGGCCAAAGCAAGTCATAAGTCACATTAGATTCAAAAGGTGGGGAAATAGATTCCACCTCTGATAAGAGGATCTGCAACATTAAAATCCTATTATAAGGGGTGTGGATTCAGGGAAGGATAAGTAATTGGAAACAATTTTGCAATTAGTCTACCATAGCAGGCATGCAATATCAGCCTCTTTCAATTTTCCTCCTTTGCCTGATTAGAATGAGGATGTGTCTGAAGATGTAGCAATTTTATTATGACCATAAAGACACAGCCCCATGATAAAGAGGATGGAGAAATACTATGTTAGTCTGGGACTCTTTTCCTTTAGACTTTTTGTTGTATGAGATCAACAAATCTCTATTTAAGTCATTGTAGTAGATTTTACTGTTGTTTGCCGTTAAATGAAAGTAACAAATATTTCTTCCATGGGGCAAAATATATTTTCTTATTGTCCTCATGCTTCTCTGACCATTTCTTCCCTGACTTTAAGAGCTCTAATATGTCTACCTTTTAAATGTGTTTTTCACAGGGGTTTTGTCCTCAGACCACAGATATTCGTATATTCACAAGGATTTTGACCTCAGCCCACAGGCGTGTGTGTGTGTCTGTGTGTGTGTGTATATAATATAAATATTTATATTCATAGAAATATATATAGTATATATAATCACCAGGATCACCTGGAATGATTGCAGTGCCCAACCTGCATGGCTACATATGGCAGCCATATTCCCTACATGCTTCCCTTTGTTATTTAATCTACTGTGATGAGTTATCACCAAATAATTTTCTCTTCTTACATCAACAGCCAAGTCTAGTTATCTATCCTGCATTCAGATGCCTTCTCAAAATGTAAATTTTGGGCTTTTACACCTGGATGTACCATATGTATGCAGTCTCAATGTATTTGGAAAGATCTCGTCTTTTCTTCTAAATGGAGCCCTCCTCTGTTTCCCTAGTGGGCTATTGCTGTTAATAATATCAACTGAATTAGAATACACCATTCTTCAATAGCTATCTCCAATAGCCTGCTGAAGAAACTTAGAATTTCTCTGACTCACTCACCTTCAAATACCTAGTCTTCGTAATTGTACCACCAAAGGTCTCCTAAATTTGTCTCGTCAGTTCTGTCTAGATGAACATTACTCTGTTTAGACCCTTATCATTTCTCATGAGAACTACCAAAAGAACTTGCTAATAGCACTTGCTGCTTCCATTTATATCTCAGTCAAACCCATTCTCCACACAGCTGCCAGTGTGGTCTATTTAAAATGCAAACGAGGCCATGTCATCCCCCTGCTGAAAACCATTTAATGGCATTCCATCATCTATGCGATAAAGTTCAAGCTCCTTAATATAACACATAAGATCCTACATTATCTGTCTCCTGCAGACCCTTCCAGCTTAAACTTTAGTGACTCTCTGGTTTGAAATTAAAGTTCTATCCACACCCAAATATTTGCCATTATTCTCATCTAGGATCCTTTCCTGCCCTATATCTTCTGTTTCCTTTGTAATGACTTTTTTAGACACAGCTCAGAATTACCTTCTCTAGGACATTTCCCTAAGCCTTTCTTTATCAGTCAGCATTTTTGCAATCAACAAAAATCAAATGTGGCTTATGTAAGAAGAAAAATTTATTTAATTGATGTTTGGTTTCTTACGGAGTTTCCAGGATTCTGAGAAAATCAGATTCAGGTCTATACAGTCAGAGCCAATAGGTAAAAAACACAAAACTGGTCCATTAGGAAAACACTGCTGCATAGTAAGGGACCAGAGGTTGGAGATACCACACTTTTTCACTACGTTTTACATCACTTACCACTTCCCCCAGTGGTATTAACCCAGTTACTGGATTTGCCTCGAAGTCCAGGACCTATAGATGTGTTTATAACTTCTCTAGGTTTGTAACAATCCCTACCTTAATATTTCATATGCTGTGGATCAGAGTGTTAAGCTAACCATTACTAACATACTTATAAAAATGTGAAGAAATGGCGCAAAGAGAAAGGAAAAATCATTTTATTTTTGAGTTTTAAAATCAGCTAACGTTTAACTTACTTGTAATCAAATGAACACATTTTAAGGGAACAGTTCAATGAGGTTTGACTAATACGTACCTCAATCAGGAAACCACAGAACATATCCATTATCCCAGAAAGTTCCCCAAGACTTTTTTATTTATAGTCAACTCCCATGCCCTCACTCAGGCAATCATTGATCTGATATTTATCTGATTAATCTTACCTGTCCTAGAACTTGCCATAAATGATATCAGAATGGTATCAGTTATTGTGTACTCTTTTCGTGCTTGACATCTTTGAGAGTCATTCTTGTTTTTTTCTATTTCACTAGTTCATATCTACTGCTGATTAGCATTCATACCTGTTGCTGATTAGTATAGCATAACTATGCCTAATTTGTTTATCCACTCACTTACTGTTGAATATTTAGATCTTTACCGTTATGAATAAAACTTCTTTTTAATTACCTAAGAGTTGAATGCTAGGTTATATGGTTAGTATATATTCAACTCTATAAGAAACTGCCAGATTATTTTTCAAGGCTGTTGAACTACATGGCACTCCTACCAACAATATATGAGAGGTCCAGTTGCCCCATATCCTCATCAACACTTGGTAACTTGTTTTTAGCTCTAGCCATTTTTGCCAGTAAGCAGTAGTATCTCCTTGTAGTTTTAGTTTATATTGCATAACTAAATATATAGAACATCTTTTCATCCACTTAGTCATTTTTAAAATGTTTCCTTTTGTAAAACATCTTTTCACATCTTCTTTTAAAATTTAATTTTAGAGAATTTCTAAGAGTAAATACATATTTTTCTCAGCCTCTGTGGTGATAGAATTACTCACCTTTTTTTTTTTTTTTTTTTTTTTTTTTTTTTTTTTTTTTTTTTTACTTTTTTTGCCTAATGACATGAAAAACTCAGAACAGTCTGAAGGAATATTGGTTTACCAGGTTAGGTTTCCTTCCTTGGGTAGTAAGGCTTCTAGATCCCAAAGTCATAGGGAGAGAAAAGAGAAAAGCTTTGTAAATGGCTCATTAGGTATAATAACAAGACATGCAGCTTTACTCCCCTTCCTCCTCTTAGTTCCTGGAATCACGGTTCCTGACTACAGGAGAACAAACACCACATAGAACAGCATATTATCTTCACTAAGTGTGGTCTTCAATGATATTCTCAGTCTTCAATAGACTGTTCCATCATTTGCTAAAGCCAACTAATTTTAGGACATGGGATACATGGTATTACAGTGAATACATGGGCATCAGTTTCTTTCTCGTTGTAAAATAAATTTTCTTGTTAGAAATCATGTTATGTTGAATCTCACAGTGGTGAATAGGATGATTAGTAAATTCACACATGGTGTTGCTAACAGAATATTGGCAGGCAGAAAAAAGAAAAGCTTTGTAAGGGGCTCAACAATAAATGTTTATTCTAGAGGGGAATATCATTTTCCACCCCATGATGAAAAGAGTCCAGTGCAATCAACTTACTGCCAGCTGGCTGGCTGATCCCCCCAGCCATGTCATCTTATTAAAGGCTAATCATTGGTCATTGTGGCTGGCACGATAAGGACTCAGCTATGGTGCTGGCTGGCTGGGTCACTGTTGGTGAAATAAAGCACTTATGCTGAACCCAGGCTTAACCCTCATCCCTGCCACCATGGGTGCTTTGCTATTGAGCATACTGAACAAGGACTTGAGAAAACTGGAGAAAGAGGCTGACTGGCACCTTCAAGTCAGTGATTTCACCCACCTGACTACTGATAATTTTCACCACAGTTGGGACCTTTTATTATGTATTCAATGTTGAACCCAATATGGGCCACTTCTGAAAATTGTATTCACATAACTGATACCCAATTTTCCTTGCCACCAATCTCCAATCCTATTCCTTTAATATCTCTGAAAAATCTAGCCAAGCGATTAGTCACTTCCCATGAATCACTATAGATGCATACTTCAGGTCACCTTTCTCTTCATGAATTAAATTCTACCTCCTGGGAGGTAGAATCCTCAGAGGACTGTCCTGCATGAATCTATATTACAACAACATATCATTCAGAACATTTGTAAATGAGGCTTAAAGTTTCTTATTCTCTACTAAGGAATCATAAGAAATTCTCTGGAAGACTCAATTTGGGTGAGAAAGAGATTGCAGTGTGATAGCAGCAGACACGCTAGTGATGTGATTAATCTGCTTATGGAAACTACTTGGGCCTTCAGGATTTTATTGATCCCCTTTCTGTCTATAACACTTCCACTTCTTTGTGGGATATTGTTGGACATGAACAATCTTTTTTTAAAAAATTATACTTTAAGTTTTGGGCTGCACGTGTTACGTAGGTATACACGTGCCATGCTGGTTTGCTGCACCTATCAACTCATCACCTACATTAGGTATTCGGTATTTCTTCTAATGCTATCCCTCCCCTAGCCCCCCTACTCCCTGGCAGGCCCCAGTGTGTGATGTTCCCCTCCCTGTGTCCATGTGTTCTCATTGTTCCACTCCCACTTATGAATGAGAACATGTGGTGCCTGGTTTTCTGTTCTTGTGTTAGTTTGCTGAGAATGATGATTTCCAGTTTCATCCGTGTCCCTGCAAAGGACATGAACTCATCCTTTTTTGTGGCTGCATAGTGTTCTGTAGTGTATATGTGCCACATTTTCTTTATCCAGTCTATCATTGATGGGCATCTGGGTTGGTTCCAAGTCTTTGTTATTATGAACAGTACCACAATAAACATAGTTGTGCATGTGTTTTTATAGTAGAATGATTTATAATCCTTTGGGTATATACCCAGTAATGGGATGGCTGGGTCAAATGGTATTTCTAGTTATAGATCCTTGAGGAATCGCAACACTGTCTTCTGTAATGGCTGAACTAATTTATACTCCCACCAACAATGTAAAAGAGTTGCTATTTCTCCACATCCTCTCCAGCATCTGTTGTTTCCTGACTTTTTAATGATCACCATTCTAACCGGTGTGAGATGGTATCTCAATGTGGTTTTTGATTTGCATTTCTCTAATGACCAGTGATAATGAGCTTTTTCTCATATGTTTGTTGGCTGCATAAATGTCTTCTTTTGAGAAGTGTCGGTTTGTATCCTTTGCCCACTTTTTGTTGGGGTTGTTTGGTTTTTTTTCTTGTGAATTTGTTTAAGTTCTTTGTAGATTCTGGATATTAGCCCTTTGTCAGATGAGTAGATTGCAAAAATTTTCTCCCATTCTGTAGGTTGCCTGTTCACTCTGATGATAGTTTCTTTTCCTGTGCAGAATCTCTTTAGTTTGATTATATCCCATTTGTCTATTTTGGCTTTTGTTGCCATTGCTTTTGGTGTTTTAGTCAGACATGAACAATCTTATAACTTGATGAATCACATAAAATCCTGTACATTATGGGCAGCTCAGATTGTATGATCACCAAGTGTTTCATCGTTATGCATTCGGTCTCTACTAGGGCTCAGTAGCAATCATGATAGCTATTTCTGGAAAGGAATATAGTTATATAGAGAGAAGGCAAACCACAATTCAATGGGAAAATCTGCTTTGATTTTTCAGCTTTGGCTTGCCACAGACTTTATTTAACACAGAGATCTTCTACAGAATATCTGCTAAGTTCTAAGCACAAAATATCTACCTGGATTAATTGGAGAATGACTTCTTCCTCTGAGTCTGAGTCAAAGTTTTCAGGCTTTTTATTCCCTTGATAAGTAGGTTGGGACATCACACACAACTATGTTGTTACCTTCAAAACCCAGAGACTTGCCAACAACATGCTTTTAAATCTGGGATTTGATGGGGTTACAGAGAAAAGGTATAGCAAGCTATCTTTGTTTTTGGAGAGAATGTTTCACTATGTCCTAGACCACTGAGTCCTGCAAACTTCCCTCTGGTGGCTCAAGTCTGTATTTTTATGGAAAATACCTCCTGTCTTCTGATACGAATTTATCTCCTATGTTTACCTAGAGCACTATAATATCTTGCTGTACTTCCTACAAGTATTTTTATAATTATGGTAGGATCCAGTTGTTGTTCTGTGGTAATGTTGAGATGAAGAAGGTGTACCATAAAAAATAAACATCACCAAGGCATATAATTACCAGGTTTTCCAAGGTCAGTGCTAAAGAAAAATCTTGAAGGCAGCTAGCGAAAAAGGTCAGATCATGTACAAAGGGAGCCCTATCAGTCTAGCAGCAGGCTTCTCAGCAGAAATCTGATAAATCAAGAGAGACTGGGGTCCTATTTTCAGGATTTTTTGTTTATCTGTTCGTTTGTTGTTTTCCCCCTTATCACAGCTTATTATAAACATGATGGTAGGACTATCATAGGTGAAAATTACAATATTTTTCATTGAACTTTGGTATTTGATGCATTAAATAAATACAGCTTTTTAAATTTTGCTATCTTCTGAGAATTTAAAAGAATTACTTATTGATGTCTACCAAAGAAGAGGACAAATAATTGGACATGATTTTTTTTTTAGTTTGTAGGAATGCTGAATTGTAAAATCTTCCTTGTCTTCAATGTTCACTAAATAACGCCTTTAGTCCATTTAAGCAATTTCATCTGAAGAAATTTCTTTCTTTGTCTACTCTGATATTCCCTTTCTGGCAACTTGTTGGGTAGAATTTTGAAGCTGTCTGCCCTATGAGGAGATATTTGTGATCACAGTCTAACACTTCAAGGTTTTGCAACAGGTCCAGATACCTCCAAGGCCTCACGTAGGTAAGCTTAGTTTATACCTCATGATACTCTGACACTCATAATACCTTGGCTAAAAACTGCTCTCCATCTCTACATTCAACAAACCTGGCTAGCTGGAGAGACAGGTAACAGGCAAGATTTCTGCCTGTAGTCCTGGCAAAAGAGACTTCTAAGCCATCGGTGTTATTGTCTTCTTGGAGCAGAGAGGAAAAAAAATCCATGTCCACCCCCTCATAAATCCAGGGAGGAGAGTAACATCATTCAGAAAATAGAATTTGCCTGAGGGTTTTGTTCGCACAGCTGATGCAATCAACCACCCAGCCTCTTTAACTGATCTGAGCTCACACTTGTACTACTTCTGCCCAGGAATTAATTGCTGGTTTTTCATTATTGTTGAAATGTTCTGGAGTCATTGGGCTGCCAGGTCCTGCATACTGTGAGCATCAGTAATGCCCTGTAATGGCAGGAAGTTTTGTTCAGAGTTATGACCTCCTTCCTCTCTGAACAGTCATCCTGGGATGTCAGATCCTGGTGTTCCAGCATAGGACACATCCCCCCATTTTCAGCATTCTTAAAGAAAAGAAATTCCAAACGAGAATTTCGTATACCACCAAACCAAGCTTCATAAATGAGGGAGAAACAAAATCTTTTCCAGACAAACAAGTGCTAAGGGAATTCATTACCACTAGACCAACCTTACTTACTAGCTGTTCTTAAAGGAGTTCTAAACTTAGAAATGAAAGAACAAACCTGCTACCACAAAAGCATAGTAAGTGCATAGCCCACAGACCTGTAAACAAACCATGCAATAGAAACTATAAAGCTAACATCTAACAGCTTCATGACAGAATCAAAACCTCACATATCCGTATTAACCTGAAATGTGCATTGTCTAAATGTTCTACATGAAACACAAAGTGGCAAGTTGGCTTAAAAAAAAACAAGGTCTATTAATCTACTATCTCCAAGAGACTCATCTCACATGTAATATCCATAGACTGAAAGTAAAGGATTAGAAAAAGACCTAACATGCAAATAGCACACATAAAAAAGCAGGGGTCACTATTCTTGCATCAGATAAGGTAGACTTTAAACCAATAACAGTAACAAAGAACAAAGAAGGACATTACATAATGATAAAGGGTTCAGTTCAGCAATAGCACTTAACTCTCTTAAATATACACACACTCAACACTGGAGCACCCAGATTCATAAACAGGTGCTTCTGGATCTGTGAGAAGACTTAGCCACATGATAATAGCAGAGGACTTCAATACCTCATTGACAGCATTAAGCAGGTCATTGAGGCAGAAAACTCACAGATAAATTTTGGGCTTGAATTTGACACTTGACCAATTGGACCTAATAGACATCTCTACAGAATATTCCACCCATTAATCACAGAGTGTACATTCTTCTCATTTGCACATGGAACATACTCCACAACTGACCACATGCTTAGCCATAAAGCAAGTCTCAATAAATTTTAAACAGATCAAAGCCATACCAACAATACTAATGGACCACAGTGGAATAAACATAGAAATAAATACTAAGAAGATCTCTGAAAACATTGAAATTAAAGAGTTGATCCTGAATGACATTTTGGTAAGCAGTGAAATTCAGAGCAGAAAAAAATTATTTGAAATAAGTGGAAACAGAGACACTACATATCAAAATCTCTGGGATGCAGCAAAAGCAGTATTAAAAGGATACTTTATAGTACTGAACACCTCTCAAAAAAATTTTTTAAAGTTCAAATTAATAATGTAACACTACCCTTAGAAAAGCTAGGAAAACAAGAACAAACTAACCCTAAATCTAGTAGAATAAAAGAAATAACAAAATTGATAGACCACTAGCTAGATTAATAAAGGAAAAAAGAAGAACCAAATAAGCACAATCAGAAATGATGAAGGTGACATTACAGTCAATCTCATAGAAACATAAAAGTTCCTAAGAAACTATTATGAATACCTCTATGCACACAAATTAGAAAATGTAGAGAAAATAGATAAATTTCTGGAAATATACCATCTCCCAATATTAGGAAGAAATTGAAACTCTGAACAAATCAAAATCAAGATGTGAAATTGAATCAGTTATTTAAAAAAACTACCCACCAAAAAAAGCCTTGTACCACATAGATTTCATAGCTGGATTCTACCAGATGTACAAAGAAAAGCTGATACCATTCCTACTGAAACTATTCCAAAAAATCAAGGAGAAAGGACTCCCCCAATATTCATTCTATGAAGCCAGCAATACCCCAGTGCAAAAACCTGGTGAAAACACAATGAGAAAAGAAAACTACAGACCAATATCCCTGTTGAGCATAAATGTAAAAATCCTCAAAAAAATACTGGCAAACTGAATCTGACAGCACATCCAAAAGTTAATACATCATAATCATTCCTGGGATGAAAGGTTGGTTCAATAAATGCAAATCGAAAAATTAATCACATAAATAGAATTAAAAACAAAAGTCATATGATCATCTCAATAGATAAGGAAAAAACTTTTGACAAAATCCAACATCAATTCATGACAAAAACCTTCAAGAAACTAGGCATCGAAGGAAAATACTTCAAAATAATCAGAGGCATCTATGACATACCCATAGCCAATAACATACTGAAGGGCAAAAAACTGGAAGCATTCCTCTTGAGAACGGGAACAAGACAAGGATGCCCACTCTCACCACTACTTCACCATAGTACTGACTGGAAGTCCTAAGCAGAGCAATCAGGCAAAAGAAATAAAAGGCATTCAAACAGGATAAGAAGTAGTCAAATTATATCTCTTTATGGATGACACATCAAAAACCCTAAAACTTAGAAAACCCTAAGAACTCCACCAAAAGGCTCTTGCAACTGATAAACAACTTCAGTACACTTTCAGGATGCAAAATTAATATACAAAATCAGTAGCATTTCTATACACCAATAACATTCAAACTGAGAGCTAAATCAAGAATGCAGTTCCATTTACAATAACTATAAAAAAAAATCTAGGAATGCATCTCGCCAAGGAGGTGAAACATTTCTACAAGAAGAACCACAGAACACTGTTGAAATAAATTATAGATTAAACAGACCAATAGAAAAACATTCCATGTTCATGGCTTGGATGAACCAATATTTTTGAAATGACCATACTGCTTAAAGCAATCTATACAGATCCAATGCTACTCCTGTCGAGTTACCAACATCATTTTTTTCACAGAATTAGGAAAAATTATTTTAAAATTCATATAGAACTGAAAAAGAGCCCAAATATGTCAAGCGATTCTAAGTAAAATGAATAAATCTGGAGGCATTACATTATCCAATTTCAAACTGCACTGTAAGGTTACAGTAACCAAAGCAGCATGGTACTAGTACAAAAACAGACACATAGACCATGGAACAGGATAGATAGAACAGGAGGAAAGGACTCCATATTCAATAAATGGCACTCGGATAGCTGGCTAACCATATGTAGAAGAATAAAACTGGATCCCTACCTTTCACCATAAGCAAAAATTAACTCAAAATGGATTAAAAATTTAAGTGTAAGACCTCAAACTAAAAGAATCCTAGAAGAAAACCTGAGAAGCAGCATTCTGACAGCCTTGGAAAAGAATTTATGACTAAGTCCTCAAAAACTGCGACAAAACAAAAATTGACAATTGGGACCTAATTCAACTAAAGAGCTTCTGCACAACAAAAGAAACTATCAGCAAAGTAAATAGACAACCTACAAAATGGGAGAAAGTGTTCATAAACTGTATATCTGACAAAGGTCTAAATCCAGAATCTATAAGAAACATAAATAATTAAACAAGCAAAAAACAAATAACAGCATAAAAAAATGGGCAACAGACACTTCTTAAGATAAAATGGGCAAGCGACCAACAAACATGAAAAACCCTCATCACCACTATCATAGGAGAAATGCAGATAAAAACCACAATGAGATACCATCTCACATCAGTTGGATTGACCATGTTTTAAAAGTAAAAAAAAAAATAGCATATGCTTATGAGGCTGCAGTGAAAAGGGAATGCCTATACACTGTTCATGGTAATGTAAATTAGTTCAGCCACTGTGGAAAGTAGATTGGAGATTTTGCAAAGAAATTAAAACAATTACTTTTTGACTTAGAGATCTCATTATTGGGTGTATGTCCAAAATAAAATTGTTCTAAGAAAAACGTATGCACTCATGATTATCGCAGAACTATTCACAATAGCGAGGACATGGAATCAACTTAGGTGCCCATCAGCAGTGGATTGAGAAAAGAAAATGTGGTACATATAAACCATGGAATACTACATAGCCATAAAAAGAACAAAATCATGTCCTTTTCAACAACATGGCAGCAGTTGGAGGCCTTTATCTGAAGCAAATTAACACACACAAGAACAAAAAACCAAATACTGCATGTTCTTACTTAAAAGTAGGAGCTAAACAGTGGGTACTCATGGACATAAAGATGACAACGATAGACACTGGGGACTACTAGAAAGTGGAGGAAAGGGGCCAAGGGTTGAAAAACTATTGGGTACTATGCTCAGTACCTGGGAGATGGAATCCATCATACCCCAAACCTCAGCATCACACAATGTACCCAGGTAACAAGCCTTCACATCTACCCCTTAAATCTGAAATAAAATTTCAAATTATCATAAAAAAACAAAAAACAAATAAATAAAGCATAGCTCAAAATGACCAAAAAAAGGTACCTATTAACTAAATAGAGGTATAGATCTGAAGAATTAATGTAGCTCTCAAGCTAGATAGAGAATATACTCCTGTCCCTTCCAGATTAAAGCAGTGTGCTTCTGGGTGTGCTCTCCTTTTTGAGATACAATTTAAGTACTCTATATCTGTGATTCTTAAACTTTAAACATATATATTAGACTCATCCAGAGAGCTCATTAAAGCACAGGCTGCTAGACAACACCCCAGAGTGTCTGGTTCAGTATTTTCGGGTTAAATGGAGATATGATAGGAATCACTACCCTTAAATATTTCAGACCATTGACAGTAGCATTAATTCCTTTGTTCTCCCAGGGATGTAGTATTACTTTTTCTTTATAATTTTGTCATGGATCAAGGAGCTGATATGGTACTTTGCCAATTACTGAGTAAATTCCTTCCTGAGTAAATACTCAAGAACTAGACAAATAGATTCATACTATAGTATAAATTCTGGACAAAACTTAAACATTTATCACTGACTTATATAATTATTGAAGCAGAGTGGCATCTGGTTTTCCAGGAATCAACCAATTTGTTCAAAATCAGAGTTCAGAAAATCTTAAAATACCTGTGTACTTTTTTCCAATGTACAGATACCCTGGTAACTTTAGAGGACAGAGAAAAAATTATGATGCACACTTGGGCCATAGGTCCTTTAAGGAAGGAGAGAGACAGTGTCATAACACAAACTTGTGTTATTACCTCAAGTATACTAGACTTCCATTCAGATAAAGAACTCTGGACGTGTGAATCAACACAGGTCTGAGATTTTAATAAGTGTATTTCGCTTTTACCATGGCTCAAGTCAGACCTCTATTGGTCAGTTCTAGAGGGCTAAAAAAAAAAAAAGGATTTTTATGCAGGTACCTTAGATTGACCATGCTGTACGTACATTCTTTTATATCTGACTTCTTTTGATTAACAGTGTGTCTATGAGATTTATCCACATTGTTGCCTAGTGTAATTATTTTTATGTTAAATAATACTTTATTTTTTAAAATTTTGCATTTTATTTACTAATTTTATTTTTATGCCATCTGATGCCAATTTTTGAATATTAAAATGTTGCTATTGTGAATATTCAACAGAAATGCACACATATAATGACATGACATTTAATGGCAAAAACCACAATTACTTTTGCAACAACCTAATATATGTCTTTTGGTACCCACATATATGTGTGTACTATATGTATGCATTTCTGTTGCATTATCAGCCTTTAATTTACTCATTCTGATGAATGCATTACAACATCTCATTGTGGCTTTAATTTGTATTTATCTGATGATAATTGGTTCTTTTCATTTGTTTAACAAATATTTAGATGTCCACTTTTATGAATTTTCTGTTTAAGTATTTTGCCTGATTCTCTATGGAATTGCCTGTCTTTTTTTCTTATTTATGATTATGACTTTGTATTTTTTGAAATATATTTTCTCAAATATGTGTATAGGAAATACCTTTTTCCACTCTATTACTCACTTTTTTTTTTTTTACTTTTAATTATGTCTTTTGCTGAATAGAGATTCTTAATTTTAGCAAAGTTTTAATTATCAATTTTTAAATCTTAAAGTTAATATTGTTTTATCTTCTTTAACAAATTTTTGTCAATCCCAATTTTATAAAGATCTCCAGTGTTATATTTTAGCAGTTTTATTTTTAGGCTTTCTCATTTAGGCATGAAATTTATTTTTGTGCAGAGTACCATTTAAGTTATTTTTATATAAATAGGCAATTGGCCCAACACAATTTATTAAATTGACTATAATTTTCCCATTTTCCTATGTTGGTGTTTTTTTTTTTTTTTTTTTTTTTGCCGCAGAGCAAATAAATATACATATGTGGATCTCTTTCTAGTCCCTCTGTTCCATTCTGTTGGTCTCTTTTTTATTTTTGCACCAATATTACAAGGTCTCAATTGCTACATGCTTATACAGTAATAAGTTTCCATATCAGGTAATATATCATACAACTTTGTTGTTGAATATTCTTAGCTGTTCTTAATTGTCTGATTTCCATTTAAATTTTCAAAACAACTTATCATTTTTTGCAACAGCAAAAGACCTGCTGGGACTTTCATTGGAATTTCATTAAATCTTTGGACCAATATAGAGACAATAGGTATTTTTAAAATATTGAATGTTATGATCCAAGTATGTGCTCTATATTTTTATTTACTGAGGTCACTTAAAATTTATTTGAGAATGTTTTCTATTTTTCTGTGGAGAAGCTATGCATATTTTTATTAAAATTTTTCTCAGACTAAGTTATATTTATATAAATTATTTTATTTTCTGATTTTTTTGTTGCAAGTGTTTAGAAATGCGATTGATTTTATACATTGACCTTTTTCTCAATGGTGTCACTAAATTTACTTATAATAGTTTATAAATTATTTTATGTTATATGTACATAATCTTGTTTTACATAAAACCTATCACTCTTATTTCTTTATTTTTAAACTCTATGCCTTTCGTGTGTTGCCTTATTGCACCATGCAATGCAATAAAGTATTGAATAGGAGTAGCAATAGTGGACATTTTTGCCTCATTTATGAAGTATGAGGGAAGAATGAGGGAATTCTGGGGAAGAATGCTTTTAATATTTGTCTTTAACTTAAATATAAAGCATAAAACTATAAAAGCCCTGGAAGAAAACCTAGGCTATACCATTTAGTACATAGTCACAGGCAAAGATTTTATATAAAGATGCCAAAGGCAATTGCAACAAAAGCAAAAATTGACAGATCTAATTAAACTAAAGAACTTCTGCACAGCAAAAGAAATGATCAACAGAGGAAACAGACAATCTACAGAATGAAAGAAAATTCCATGCATCCAACAAAGTTCTAATATCCAGCATCAATAAGGAACCTAAACAAATTTACAAGAAAAAAAAAACAAGCAACCCCATAAAAAAGCAGGCGAATGACATAAACAGACACTTTTTAATAGAAGACATATATGTGGCCAACAATCATGAAAAAAGCTCCACATTACTGATAATTAGAGAAATGCAAATCAAAATGACAATGAGATAACATCTAACACCAGTTAGAATAGCTATTATTAATAAGTCAAAATAAAACAGATGCTTGCAGGGTTGTTGAGAAAAAGGAATGCTTAAACACTGTTGGTAGGAGTATAAATTAATTCAGCCATTGTAGAAGACAGTGTGGTGATTCCTCAAAGACCTAAAGACAGAAATACCGTTATAACCAGCAATCCCATTACTGAGTATGTACCCAAAAGAATGCAAATTATTATATTATAAAGACACATGCATGTGTATGTTCATTGTAGCACTATTCAAAATAGCAAAGACATGGAATCAAGCTAAATGCCCTTCAATAATAGACTGGATAAAGAAAATGTGGTACATATACACCGGTGAATACTATGCAGTCATAAAAAAAGAATGAAATCATGTCCTTTCCAGGGACATGGATAGAGCTGGAGGCCATTATCCTTAGTAAATACAAGAACAGAAAACCAAATATCACATGTCCTCACTTACAAGTGGGAGCTAAATGACGGAACACAGAGGGAAACACACACTGGGGCCTTTTGGAGGGTAGATGGTGGGAGGAGGGAGAGGATCAAGAAAAACAACTAATTAGTACGAGGCTTCATACCTGGGTAATGAAATAATCTATACAACAAACCCCCATGACACAAGTTTATCTATGTAACAAGCCTACACATGTACCCTTGAACTTAACTCAAAATAATACCTAAGACTATATAAGTCTTAGCGTATATAAAGACTATATATGTATAGTCTTTTAGGTATTATTTTGAGTTAAATTGTGTCCACTTAAAAGATATATTGAAGTCCTGAATTCCAGCAACTGAGTATTACCTTCTTTGGAAATAGAGGCTTTGTATTTCCTTAATCAAGTTAAGATCAGGTTATGCTAGACTAGGATAGGCCCTAATCTAGTGACTGACTATCTTATAAGAAGAGGGGAATTTGGACACAGAGACACAAATATACTTAGGGAGAATACCATGTGACAACTAAGGCACAGATTGTCATTATGTAATTTAGCTTGTTTTATAAGTTACTGAGATAGATGTGTTAAAAAATTTTTGCCATGTTTATGAATCTGCCTATTTCTCCTTTCATTTCTATCGTTTGCTTTATATGTTTTGAAGCTATGATATTTTGTGTTGTATTGCTACATGTTTTTTGTATTGCTACATGTTTCCATTGGAGTGCATTTTATCATTATAAAATGTTTCTTCTTATATTTAGAATTTCTTTTTGCCTTAAATGTTATCTGATTTTAGTAGAGCTACACTACTTTTTGTTCTGGTTTGTGTTTTCATATGATATCCTTATTTCATCATTTTACTTCACGCTCACTGTGACCTTTTATTGTCTCTTGTAAGTAGTACAAAGTTGAACAGAAGGTGCGCAGCAAAGCCTGGAACATCTTGCCATGCAAGATAGCAAGGTAGCTATAAAAAGTTCTTGGAACAATGCCAGAAATAAATGTTGGGAGCCAGTTTGAAGGGGATCCCATTGGCCACAGCTAGTCACCTTTTGCATCAATAAGGATAATGATGCTGATGGACTGACAAATATCGAATAGGTTTAAATGCATGAATTCATAATAATACAACAACAAGCCCTTACTGGCCTATTTTAGAGAATACAAAGAAGCCAATCAATTATTTGAAAAAAAATGAAAAGGAAGAAAGTCAGACATTTATGTTGCCTTTTCTCTATAAATCATACCTTAGGTAAGTAATCTCTCTTTATAGAAGTCTTTCAAATAATAAAGGAAGATGGAATGATACAACTAGATCACATCAACCTTTCTCAACCGTTAATGAATTAATAGATCTAGAAAATTATTATCATTGGTCACTAACGCTAATATTACTAACATTGGCTACTAAAAGATAAACCAAATGTTAAGTTTTTTCTGATGGAAGCACGCAATGCCACTTACTAAGTATTCTTGATGGAAAATATCAGTCTGAATCTGATCAAATCTCTATATTTAACTACAAATGTATAGGAAATACAGAGGAAAAGGAACATATTAAATAATTCTTAAGTCTTCATTAGTGAAACCCAAGCCTTGGGAAACTCTATAGCGGCATCTTATGATTTTTCTAACAAAAAATTAACAATAATAAGAGAGATGGAAAGAAAGCATATATATTAAATAAATTTTGACATATGTCATAGTCCACAACTCAGATATGTATATGTAACTTATTGTATTAATTGAATTTAATTTCTAACTCTGGACACTCTTTCTGCTGGTAAACTTGGTCAAACTCAGGACAGATTTCCTGTGCTCTGGGGGCTGATACTCATCCCTGGAGGGTTTGTATAAGTATCACTGCAGTGTCAGCCAGGTGGGAGCTGCTGACATCCCTGTTATGATCTTTCTTGGCTTTGTGTTTTCTATTTTCTGACAATGATGATAACTGATTCTTGGAATTGCAAGTAATATGTTTCAAGGCCCAAATGGGAGAGATGGTTGGAGGCATGGAGAATAAAAGAATATGCAGGTTAATATCTAAAATTATTACCTTTTAAAATCATTTAAGTGAAAAAGAAGTTCTCAATACAAGATTCAACATATAACATATAGATGTCCTTTTTCTTCCTATATCCCACTCTAGAGGTATGTTGATTTTGCTGTTGATATTGGAAGACTACATGGTTGAGAAAAGCATATTCAGACTCCGAGAATGAAGGCAGTGAGAAATACAAATTACAACAGAGATGCAGTCTTCCTAAAAAAGGAAGACATTTTCAGCCATTTTGTTCTAAAGCTGGCCTCGCTTCATGGAAAGCTATTATGAGTTTGGGAAGGTATAGAGGCTTTAGGGCGTTTCGGGAGGATTCTTGACCTAAATACATTTCCTCACAATTTGCCATGATACCTGAAATTGGACCAGTAATAAAATTCCTTTGAATTTAACTATCACCATTTACAGGAATGTTTAAAGGCAGACATTCTGTGAGGGGTAGCACAAGAAGCTACTATTACTGATATAAATTAGGTTAAAACAGGAATAAGCACTTTGAACTGGGTCTCAATTGTGAATGGTTGGTTTATTCCAAAAAGGACAAGAGCTAGAAAATCAAAAAGTTATTTAAAAAAAAAAAAGCCGATTATAAAAAACAACAACAACACAAAGGAAACAAAGAAAAAAATCCAAAACCCTGCAGTAGAAAACAGAATGCTGGTTCAAAATCAAGAATGATCATTATTCAACTGTGACGGTTAATTTTAGGTGTCACCTTGACTAAATTAAGGAAAGCTAGAGAATTGGTAAAGCATAACTTCTGGGTGAGTCCATGAGGGTGTTTCCAGAGGAGACTGGCATGTGAGTCAATGGACTGAGTAGGGAAGATTCACCCTCTGTGTGGGCAGGCACCATCTAATCAGCTAGGAGCCCAGATTGAATTTAAAAGGTGATAAAGGATTTTTTTTCTCTCTGTCTGTCTCCTGGAGCAGGGATACTATCCTCCTCCTACCCTTGGACATCAGAACTTCAGGTTCTCAGCTTTGGTACTCCAGGACTTATACCAGTGGACCCCTGGGTTCTAAGGCCTTTGGCCTCAGATTGGCAATTATATCATCAACTTGCCTGGTTCTAAGGCTTTCTAACTTGAACTGAACCACACTGTGGGCATCCCAGGATCTCCAGCTTACAAATGACATATCATGGGACTGACCATTCATAATCATATGAGCCAATTCACTTAATAAATTCTCTATCTACCTATCTATCAATTATCCATCTATCCATTATCCTATTGATTCTGTCTCTCTGTATAACCCTGACTAATGCATCAACTTTAGGGTCATGAGCTTTCAATATTTGTCTTATTGGATTAGAATTCCACAGCTAAAAAACAACTGGGTCTCCCGGTGGGAGCTACAATAGGCAGTGAAGGAATTTGAAGAGTTCCCAGCCTCTTCATGATGAAGAGAAAATATCTCTTTGAAGCCTGGATGTTGCTGATTGGGGCATAGAAGTGAGGAGACATGAGTTAGGGCACAGTATTGACACCAGCAAGAGGTGTGCACACAGAAGCTGAACAAGTTGGTTTCTCCCCCACCAGGAATCCTAGTTAACTAAGAGATAAGCCTTAGAAACTGTTTGGTCAAGCTTATAGAAATGCCTGGCAATAGTGATTTAAATGCTTCATTATCCCTGGATAAAGACACTTGTGGCTCCTTAACAGCAATACTATCAAGGATGACTGTGGTTTATTGAGAATTTAGAGTGTCAGTCTCAGCATCCACCCTTCATTTACTTTATCGGTTCTATGTTCACATGAAAACTTTAAGGTAGGTACAGTTGGTGTATTTCCAATATTTTATGGACAAATAAAAAGAAGCCCAAAGCGCTAGAGGAACTTATCTGTGTTCTATAGTTGGTAAATGTGGGGCAGGACTAAACGCAGACATGTCCAAATTCAAACCTCAGGTTGCTTACCATCATGCTGGAATTGCCTTCCTAAACTCACAGACAAATGTGATTCAGGACAAGAAAGTTTGTATGGGGGAAAGAGTTGAGGAGAAAATAATGGAATCAGAGACTCATGGGCATTCTATGAGAACAAATATCAGAATATTTAAACACTTGTACATTTTACAGATCTATCTATTTAGGAGAAGTACTGCCCCAGCAGTGAAATGGGTCCATGAGAGAGAATAGCACCACAAGCATAAACTTTACCTGTCAAGCTATAGCCAGGTTTGCCTCCATCTCGTGAAAATTTCAGTATGTAATAGCCCACCACATTACCATCCTGCCTGATCCTTGTTTTAATAGGAGTCAGTCTGACTCCCTTTGTTCTGCTTGTCTTTGCTGTAGCTGTCACATTGGAAGGATCCCCTGTGGCCTTCCTGTGGTGTTCATTTAATCAGCCCCAGCCAGCTCTGCCTTCCGCCTCAGTGGAACTGCATCTCATTCTGTGCATATTCAATCCATGAGCCTGGAGCAAGTCTGGTGGAGGCTTTGGTAGTTGGTTTTGAGATAGGCTAATTTCGATTTGTCATAATTAGGTATCAGAGAAAAATCTATAAACTTATCAAAATGCATCATAAAATAATACCTTGTGGACTTTGGGGTTGTAAGTATTATTATTTTTTGTTCTTATGGATATTTTAATGGTATCTTTATAGTCACAACTGTGAGAAATGTTGACTCCAGGATTCACTGAAGAAAGATCTGGAAGATGAAGAGGCCACATCTGTCTGCTGTACTTTTGCTATGATGCATTTAAGGTAAAATATCACTTTCCAGAATAATTTATGATCATGAAAATGAGCTAGTGCTAACGGACTTGTATTACAAGTCTTTTCTTGAGAATGAATTGTGGCAACCTGCTCCATTTTCCCATAAAGGAAGAAAACTGATAATTTGGTACCCTTACAGCAAGGTATGTTTGTCCCAGAGTTGGATAAGCTAGGAACAAGGGATACAGGGCAATAACCATTATAGAAAGAACATCTCAGAGATGTAGCCCATAGTCCAGAATGTTTCCAAAGATTGTCTAGATGCTCTAGGACTGTCCTCGATGTAGCAGGAGGGTCCCAATCCATCAATTTAAAAAAAAAAAAAAAAAAAAAAGCTGTTCTGCAACTAGCTATGGTATGCTCCATATTGTCCCCTCCCCCTTTTAATTTTCTAGTCTAGTTATCCAGCTTTCCAGTTTGAAGATTTTATTCATTAGTCCTCTCCTTGTTGGACCTGGCTCATATAGTGAAACATGGGTTGGCCCCACATGCAGCAGTGGTACCACTTATCAAAGTTCAGCCTATAATCAAGCAACTATGAGAATATTTATTGGCTTCCATAAGGATGAAATCCTGTGTACTTCTGAGTCAATGTGTGACTAAATTCTAGCTCCTTGCCCAAGATTTATCCTTATTTAATACTTCCCTCTGCATGAAGTTTAATGGAGACTTGGCAGGTCTTATCTGGAAAGCCCAACTCTCCAGCTGAGTGCACGCCATGATGTATACATCGAGACACTGAGTAAACTTGTTAACTGAGCATGGTACAAGTGTCAACAGGCCACAAACTCACCTGGCCCAAAGAGACATCATTGATAGTAACTCATGTCTGGGCCATTTTGCACAAGCTCATGCATGCTTTGTCTCATTTGAGTAGCTTCTCCACAGAGTCCTTCCAAAAAATTGAGTTTTGTGGGCCAAATTTGGAGTAGTGAACTGCTCTAATTATTCCACTGGTAGACTTATTCAAGAACGAGTGACACTTTAATGAGACTTTGGTAATGGACAAAGCTTTTAGAAAGCTGAAGCAGCTTTTTACATCTGTAATGATTTTGACTTGTCATAATCTTTAAAGGCTGTTTATTGTAGAGAAAAATATCTCTAGTGTCGTATGAAGACTTTTTTTCCCCCTGAATTGTTGGGCCTTCTATCCTGCATCTTTTTCTACCATATTGGGATTGGGCCCCCATACTTGAATCTTTTTCTAGCATAGACTAATTCAGAGGCTTCAAACCTAAATGTTGTTATACTTGATTTGATTCCTTGTGAAGATTTGAGCCTCTAGGATGCCGTCAGTGGTAGACACAGGAGAAGTTTTGTTTAAATAATGGGTCTCCAAAAGTGCCTTTCATGAGAAGACAGGGCTATTATACTATGTCCTGTCAAGAAAGCTGGAGTTCCACGGAGTTCTGGAGCCCACTCACTTAAGAAGCCTTCAACCTTAGGAGGAATCTGGTGTTTGTGAGAGTTGATCTAACTGAGCCCATCCATATTTCACCTTCTTTTCTTGCTCTATCTCAGGCATTCTTAACTGAGAGGCTTAAAAAAATTACCAGTGCCCCTTGAGATTCTGATTTAATTGGTCTGCCATGGGCCCTGGCACTGCTATTTATAAAAATGTCCCAGGTGATTGTTTTCCATCAAGATACAATTTATGTAAAATAAAATTTATACTTTTTAGTGTGCAATTCTGTGAGTTTTAATGAAGATACATTCATGTAACTACTAGCACAATCAAGATATAATAAATTACTTGCATCACTCCAAAAAAATTCCCTCATGCCATTTTGTAGTCAGACCTTCCCACCATTCTCAGCTTCTGTTAACCAGTAAACTGTTATCTGTCCCTCAAATGTTACCTTTTCTGGAATGTCTTATAAATGAACTATGCAACCTTTGGCTTTTTTTTTCCCACTGGCATAATGCATTTGAGATTCATTTATGTTATTGTATATATCAGTAGTTTGTTCTTGATACAGTTTGAATGTTTGTTCCCTCCAAATCCATACTGAAATGTGATCAACAGTATTAGAGGCAGAGTCTAGCAGGTGTTTGGGTCATGGGAACAGAACCCTCATGAATGTCTTGGTGCCCTCCCTACAGTAATAAGTGAGTTCTTGCTCTATTAATTATCGCAACATCTGATTGTTTAAAAAGTCTGACACCTCCCTCCCCTCTCTCTTGCTCCCTGTCTCACATTGTGACATGCCTCTTTCTATCATGACTACAAGTTTCCTGAGGCCTCACCAGAAGCCAAGCAGATGTTGGTGCCATGCATCTTGTAGAGCCTGCAAAATTGTGAGCCAAATAAACCTCTTTACTCCATGAATTACCCAGTTTCAGATACTCCTTTATAGCAATGCAAAGCAGACTAATCAATTCCTTTTTATGGTTGAGTTTTTTTTGTCTATTGTATGGATGTACCACGGTTTGTTTGTTTATTCCACAACTGAGGGATATTTGTTTTTCTTTTTTCCCAGATTCTAGCAATTACAAATAAAACCTCTATAAACATTCATATGTAGATTTTTGTGTGAACATCCTCAAATATTTTTACGTTCACCAAGACTAAGAATGAATGCTCTTATCAAATGCTCACTTCAGCTTTGAAATCTTCTTCCATCACAGTCCTTCCAAGTTTTGCATCCTAGTTGATCAACTTTTTTCTTCACTTCTCTTTTCTATGTGTCCTCCTTCTTTCTATTTTGATGCTTATTTTGATGGTACTTAAGTAAAACAACCAATTAGCTTGATTCCAGGATTGCTAGTAAGCAGTCTAGTTAGTCTGGATTTGGACTTCTATTCCAATGTAGAAGGAAGAAGTCCCTTTCTTTTTCTCCATTTACCTTATAGTTCTTCAGAAAATGGAGTTATGAATCTAATTTGATTTTCTAAGATAATAACTGGGTTGCACTTCTCTCTTCTCTTTTCTCAAACTGTATGTTAGAGAGTAATGTCAAAATGACTTAGGAACCTGGGGTTCATCAGATCAAAATGTACAATGTCAGATTCCCATCATGTTTTCTTTGTTAGGGAGTTCCTGGAAAGCGTATGGCAATTTCAGAGCATCCCAAAGAAATCTCCCGAGACTGAGAATGATCCTAAAGTTCAGGTTATTGCTGGACTCTGAGATGCCTAGGGATGGGATTCTCAAATGACAGATGAAAGAGACAGAGAGAGAGAGAGATAATTCATATGAATGGAAGTATGTGTATATTTGCAGGTTCTCCCTGGCTCACTTTCCTCCCAGACTGACTACTGAACACATCCCACAAACATACAAGGGTTGAACATCACTGTAAATGTGAATCTTTTTCCACTTTATCTTACCCATCCTTCCTTGTGACTAACCACTATCCAATCAGCATCTGGTATACCATCATTAAACAGACATTGGTTGACCTTGCTCATTATAATAACTGTGTCTAAAATCCTAAATTCAAAGGCAGTAATCACACCAACTGGCCTTCTAGGCCTGGGAAAGACCACTTTTAAAGACTGCCTGTCATTAGAAAGGCAATGACATGAAATGATAGTCCTACTTCCAATGTGCCACTTCATTATTATTATTGTTACTACATTATTATTATTAAATGAATGAAAGTAAAAGAGCAATAGCATAAATTACTTTAGTCTTGTTGGAAAACAAACGAAAAATAGAAACTGAGATATTTAGTAAGCCAGTGACTTACCCACATTATAGAAACAGTATAAACCACGAATCCGATAGGACATCTGGTTTGCTAAGTCCTGTGTGCTACCATCCTCCTCGCTGATTTTATCTTAAATATTGTTGGTCAACCTCATGAACCAGAAACTGAAGCTGGTATTTTTTCTGGCTTGCTGGCCAAACTATTTTGGAGTAACCAAGTCAGTACATAGCATATGAAGTCAAACACTTTGATATGTGTCAAACACCTATTAGTTGGATCTGGGATTTAAATCTAAAGTCAAACACTTTGGATTTGAATCCCAGATCCAACTAATATGTACTCCTCTCCATATTAGTTACCTTTTCAACTTCAATTTATAAAATAGGAGAAAAAGTCACCTATCATTATACAGTTGAGATATATATATATGTCAAATCTTTGAATGTATATCCTAACTATGGAATGGAGAAGTATTTATTTCATTGTGGGAAATACTTGAAAAAGAGAAGAGGGGAACAAATATTATGGTTGCAGCAGATCAGTGGACAGAGTCCTTGGTGTTGGTCCCATTACTGAACAGGAAACTCATGATCAGACTTAGGTGGTCTGCAGCTCACTTCAGACAAAAGTAGAGGTAGCAAAAGAACCACAGACAGATCCTGTGACTTCAAGTGGCAACATCACTTATAACTATGTATCAAACTTTTATCTGGCACCACTTTAAGAGCTCTTGATTTTGATGGTCTTAAGGTTACTGCTGATTTGATTTGAGTCAATGCCTCCTGCCAACAAATATAGGTCCTTGTTGACCCCAGACTTAGGAATTATTGCATCAGTGTGTTTCAAGTACTCATGAATTTCCATTAACAAAAGCAGCATCCTCTTTGAAAACCCAAGAGTCAAGACCCAAGAGTCAAAACCCAGGAGTCAAGCCTATCAATATTCCCAGGGGAACTAATCTTTTCATTTATCAACCTAAACTCCAGGGTAGAGAAATGTAGCTTTGACAGTTCTTTCAACAAAGGGGATGGGAAGCATAAATGATGGCTGAGAAAAGGATTAGGAAGATACAATTTAGTTGGTGCCCTCATAACCTGCCTCTGAATATTAAAGCTGACAAGCAGATTTTGAGTTTTTTATTAAAGCCATTAGTGAGGAAACATTCCCCATCTCACAATTTGTTCTGGTTTCAAGTTCCAGAGAAAAATAGCACAATATTTTCTTTAATGTTTCTAGCTCCCTCAAAAGATACATTCAAAATACTTGTGAGTAGGATAAAAGGTTCTGTTGGAGAGTATCTCCAGACATACATATTTCTCTCATTTTTTTTTGTTTAAATGTCACTTCCTCCATCTGACTCTTAATTTGAAAGAAATGCCAATCCTATATTCTACCATAATTTATCCCATATACTATTTTAGGCATTTGAACTTACAGCTCTGTATTACAGTTGCCTACTTACTTGTCTGTATCTCCCCCAAAGACAGGCCATGACTATGGCACTTGCAGTGATATACTCAGTGCCTGTTCAAGGCTTCACACATAGTAGGTGTTCAAAAAACATATGTTGAATAAATTATAAGTAATATTTTAAATTCTTCATGCATAAACTTTTCAGGTTAGGAATTGAAGCTGCGTTTGTTTTGCCAATGAGCTGAGAAAACAGTTTTTGACAGAAACCCATGAAATGGCCTTCTACTCGAGCTAGTGCCTCATGTAAGACAGGAAGGCCTGGTATGAGACTGTTACAGCAATGGCTGAGAAATGATGAGGTCTGTGAACCACGTGTCAGTGAGGGTAGAAAAGAAGAAATAGATTGAGATATTTAGGAGGTAGAACTGAAAGGATGTGATGATGCTTTAGTATCATTACCGGTTTTAGTTTACTGCTCATTCTAGAATCAGCTGTCCTATTTACATTTATTTTCCCTGGGCCAATTAAACACAGTGTCTTGACACATGATAAAACTCAATAAGTATTGAAATGAATAAAGAAACATTGTTTTAAATTTACCAATCCAATTTCTACCCCACAGATAGGTCTTAAATCTGTTTCTCCTCACAGACCATCTCCCCTCAGTAATTCAGTTGAGACCCTCATCATCTCCCTCCTGGAATTTGACAATGGTCTCCCAGGTAGTGGAAGCTATATGGTGGTTCTAAGACATTTCTTGTCACCTCTGGAAACAGCATGATAAAGTGGTAAGAGACAGACTTGGATTTAAATCCTGCATCAAAAATGCATTGGTCATGTGACCTCAGACAAATGGTTTAATCTCTCTCGACCTCAGTGTCCTCCTGGGCAAAGTGGAGATATCAGTAAATGCCTCCACAGAGTTGTTGTAAGGATTTAATGAGATCGTGCATATAAATAATTGGCACATTGCCTGTGAAATAGATATTCCATAGGTGTGGATATGCCTTTTTCCCATAGGATGAAAACCATCACATGTACAGATGGGTCAATAAAACTATTCTGTATACTTTGAAGAACTGGCATGTGCCTGATTAATCTTCTCCTTGCATTTGTCTGAGATGTGTCTCTACCTGCTGTAGGATCCTGGTCTGGCTTTCACCTGAATAAATGAATATAAAGTTTAGGCTCCACATCTTAGTCTATTTGGGCTGCTGTAACAAAATAGCTAGTACCAGAAAATATAGACAAAATTCATAACCAAAAGAAATTTATTTCTAACAGTTCTGGAGGCTAGGAAGTCCAAGATCAAGACAGTAGCAGGTCTGGTATCTGGTGAGGGCCCATTCTCTGGTTCATAGATAGTGCCTTCTCACCGTTTCCTTGTGTGGCAGAAGGGCAAACAACTCCCTTGGGCCATTTTATAAGGGCACTAATACCATTCATGAGGCTCAGTTCTTATGACCTAATCAGCTCCCTAAAGATCCTACTTTCTAATACTATCATCTTGGCAGGTAGGATTTCAACATACGCATTTTCTGGGCACACAAACATTCAAACCACAGCATCCCATCATAAGCTTACCCACCAACCTGGTCTTTAGTCATTCATTCCTTCATTTAATCATTTCTTCAACAAATGAATAGATAAGTATCTGTGGAGAACATGAGCAAGGCTGTGAGGGCACAGTTCCTTACCTTCACAGAGCTTGTAGTCTAGTGCAAGATACACATAAGTAAGCAATATCACATACTGAATCTATTGGGGGAAATATAGGAAACTATGGAAGCAGGCAAAAGGGCAACTACCCAGGGTTGAAAGACCAAAGGGAGTCTCTCCCGAGCATTGTGATCAGACTGGAGGGATGAGTAAGATGTCACCATTTGAAGAGGCAGGTGGGAGGAAGAGAGGAGAAAAGGGAACTCTGTGTGCCAAAGCGCAGAGCTGAGAGAAATGATGTTGTGTGCAAGGAGATGGAAGGACTTCCTGATAGGTGGAGACTACAGGGCACTTCAAGAGGTAAGCAGATGTGGGGTTGTGGTGTCAGTGTCCACATGCACAGATGATGACCAGAGGGCAGAGGAGGAAATGGCAAGATGGGAGTTTAGGGAGATCCTTATCGTACATAGGACTGTCACCAATTTACCATTCGCTCACCACCCCACACTTTTTCCTATCCTCTGTCTTCCCTCTCTCTCTTTTTCCCTTCACTGGGGCACTGAAAGAAATAGATTCTTGTCAGTTGCTTTAACCATGGAGCTGTAAGTCCATCTATGAGGATCTTTATGCTATGCCTATACTCTCCTGTGACAATGGGTAAAGTTTTGTGTGGAGTTATTGGAGGACTCATGAGATCACCAGCTCATCCTCCTTGGCTGCCTTATGCCTGTGAAAGAAGAAAAGATCATTCAAAAACTTAGTTCATCCTAAACTGTGTTGGAAAGATTCTGCATTCAACAGTGAACGTGGCTGGGCCTTGTAAACAGGCTAGAGGGTGCCAAGTTGCCATTGGAGATCTATCCCCTAGAATGCCCACCCCTCTGAGTGCTCAGTGCATACCCACATTCCTGCCTATAGTGGCCTGGGTTAGTACAATAGGCCTTCACTTTTTAGAAAAGAAAATTGAGACACAACACTTGCATATTAACCACAGTTTTGTTTTCTTATTTTACTTATTACCAGTTATCTGTGACTAAACCAAAATAGCATAACCTCTCCACATATAACATGTATTAAATGTTACAAATTAAGGTTTTATTATTGATTTAATTGCAGTTGTCTCAATGATAAGTAAATAGTGGGAAGTGTAAGTGTATTTGTGGCTTCCCTCTAAGTCATATATATCACCTCATTAGTTCAACATGAATTCATCTACCATAAATTGCATGTTTACTCATATAAAATGCTCCGCCAGACACAGGAATGAATGTTCCATGGCATTTGACCTCAAAGAATATACAGTCTTGGGGGAAAGATGAATGCATGCATAACTAATTTCCAAATCATTCTGTGGTCACACCAACCTGCTTGTGGTTGGATTCCCAGATCACACCTCTGGGCCTTTCTGTCTCTCTTCTGTCAGCTCAGCACCATCTCTGTACCCTGCTTCCAGGCCTGCCCTAATATTTCTGCAGCCTAAGGCAAGAGCATAAATGGAGGCACACCTACCACACATGCATACATTTAAAAGTTATAAATCAGGCCAACAAACTTATATAAAATGCATTCTATCTTCCTGTGTGACAAATATGTCTTCATAATGACCTGAAGGTCAAGCTCAGATTTAGAATTTTCCGGCTTCTTGGATTTGTCTATGCTGGAACTTGGTGGTATAGAATATGCTAGCCCACCCCACTTCTCTCTGCACCCTGGCTTTCTCCAATTCAACAAATGCTTTTGGTTTTAGATGCATGGGCTGCTTAGTCTAAGCTCCACCCACACCCCAACATCACCCCACAGCTTGGGCCTAGGGCACATTCACTATCAGCACATTCTGGCCTTTAAGAGTCTGGACTTGGGGGAAAAGGCCAGTGCAGGCCCAGAAGGGAGCTTGGGGACTTTTGGGTAGGGAACTGTGGGGCACTGGGTGGTTGGAACCGGGCCTAGAAGCGGAAATATAGGATGGTGCAGAGCTAGAGAAAGGCCACAGCAGGATCTTGAAAGCATGGGGCACTTTCTTGCACCATCTGAGGACAGTACTGCCAACCCTATTCTTTGCTTGTGTGGTGAATTTGGGCTTATTCCTCAAGGTCTAATACAAGTATTTCCTCCTGGCTAAATTCCTATCTTTGTGACATCACTATACCTTACACATGCCTTTTGAATGAGGGTTCTGGAAAGCAGGGACATTTCTTTTTTCATCACATTTTTTGTCCCCAGCTCCTACATGGGGCTTAACATTGGAAAAGCTCAATAAATTTCTGTTTAATGAATCCATGAATGTAATCCCAAATAGTGATGTGGAATTGTAATGAAAGATGTCAAATGACCAGGAGGCTCTGGGAGGTTTTCCAAAAGGAGGCGTTATTGCAGCTGAGCTTAGAATGATTGAATAAGATTCTGGGAAAGAATTCAGGGAAGGAAGTTCAAATCAGAAGGGAAGACATATTTCATATACGCAACTCAAAATAAAGTTTGTAGACCAAGCATTTCATTCAGATATCTACCTAATATACATGAAAGAAAGAATGATATCTACCTAATATACATGAAAGAAATAATCATTTATAGCTTTGCTTAAGACTTTAATTCTGTTTTGTTTTCAAAACCTATGCATTTCAAAAGTAGTTCTGGCTCTTTTAAGATCAAGGATGTTCTGTCAGACTGATGAGGTGGGGGGGGGTTGGGGGGAAAATGGCTGGAAGCCTGCTAAATCGTTAGAAAAGAGATTAATGTTATGTAAATGCAAGTAATTAATCAGCAGGCACCTAGAAGCCAAATACCTGATGTGAAGAGACATTCTTTGAGAGGGGAAAATTGCTCTCTTCTGATTAAAAATGGACCATCAGACAGCATTCAGATTCATCTTTTGCTTCTAACTTTTCCCAAGCTGTCTGAAGTCGAATGTAATCTTCCCCCACTCCTCAACATAAAGAAACAAAAGAGGAGCTGCAAGACTTGAGCTCAGAACTAGTTGAAGCTCATGGCTAAAGTAAAGAGAACAGAACACTAACTGAGGTCTGTAGGGAGCTCAGGGTTTTGAATTGATGTCAGGCAATCATGTTATAATTGAAAGTATAGGATATTCAAAATTATGAAAAAAATGGTTTTGCAAACATCTCTTACCTGTTGCCTGCCCCAGTACTCATCCTCTGGTCTTCTGAAACAAACCTTCCTACCTGATGGGCCCCAGCTCAGGTGGTGTAGGAGGGCTGCCCCATCTTCACCCTCATTACAGAGGTGTGAACATTCCCAGGCCTGGAATCTTAGAGCAGCTCATCCTCCCAGCCTCAGGAATTGAGTCAGAAATGGGCTGAATTTAGCCTTCCTAGTGACTTTACTTGGGAAATATATTATTTCTTGGGATTGCCAGCTGGTAAGTCCCATATGCTGGTAGCTACTATTGACATCTTTCCTGACATGAGCAGAGGGCGTTAAGAACTCCAGCAGACAAGAAAGCAGATTCAAAAGATGGAGCAAGAACAACAGATCCTGACAACATTGTTTGTGATCCTGTTATGTTTGCCTAGGACCTGTTAACCCCCGTACCTCACCCTAATTCCCCCCATTTATTCAAACCCATTTTCATTTCTGTTGCTTGCAATAGCTACAGTTTAGATTAATAGAACACAGAGATTTCTAGTGGTTACTCAGATTCCTAGAGTAGATTATTATTTCTTGTCCTGAAAATGACATCTTCTATAGACTACCTTTATGTGTTTAATAAAATTTATCCAAACCTATTATGTTCCTGTCACTATACAGGTCTTAGAGAATAAAAAGATGAATAAAACTTAATTTGTGAACACAATTAGACAAAAAAAAATCAGTCTAAGAGGATAAAGACTCTTAAAAATAAAATTTAGGTTGGATGTATTCCATTAATAAATATCTATGCCTTAATTTTAATCACATAAATTATAAAGTATTTAAAGTGACTAGTGGTTTTTATTCAAAGCCAGAAGACAACACAGGCTTTGTATAAAAAGACTGTTTCTTTTGTGATGTATAAAATGACTGAATATATTTTAAGCTTACAATAAAAATATAAAAACCACAATTATAAACTATTTACAAAATAAAAACATAGAACGTTACATATAAACATGTGTGAAAATGTAGCCAGAGCAGTTACCAAAGATAAATTTATTGCTATAAATACTTTCATTATTAAAATAATTACTATGGATTAAAAAATTAGAAAATAAATATAAAGATACAAGAAAAATGTAAATAATAAGATCAGAAGCTGATACGCTTAAAAATGGAGGGTAAAAGCAGCATTGAGATATTCAAGACAAATTCTCTACATATAAGCAATAGAATATACAAATATGACAAGTCTCATCAAAAAGAAAAGTGAAAACATGAACATCAAAATTAGAGATTCAAAATTTATAAAAGATGATTTTGTATAACTTCACTCAATTTGAAATATCTCAATGAAACTGATGAGTCTCTGGGACAAAATAATTACTCCAGATTGAATCAAGGATAAGTAGGAACTGAAACATACCAAATATGGTTTTTGGCAGAGGGCAGACATTCAACAACTTGAATGCATAAACAGAGAGGAATTGGAACAGGTGTCAAAGTACAACTTATAGATAACTTTTCATGAGAAGTCAATTCAGACTTCCAAGGGCTTAACATCTACCATACTATTCAAATTGTTTCAGAGTTTAGAAAATGACAGTCATGTGCACAATCTATGTTATGAAACCAGCATTATCTAAGAACAAAACCATAAATAGCAAAAAAGAAAATTACAAACAAATCTTACCTATGAGTATATATTAAATTATATGAATAAGTTTTCATCTGTTTATGATTATAGCTCATAAAAGTGGATGATTGGATTTCCACAAATCTGGAGGTTATGTTTGAATTGTCTTATTTTAAACAAAGACTTTAGGGTGTAAACAACATTTGCTCTGGGTATTCCAAGAATGCATCTCAAAGACATGGGCAGTGATTTTCTATAAAAGCTAAGATGGATGGAGTGGGGCGTACGTGAATGTCAGGAGAAAAACCCTGTGGAGAATACAATGACAAGGAGAGAGAAGCAAGACGCATGCACACACACACACACACACACACACACACACACACGAAAATAAACACAATGGTGATGTCAAAAAACACTCCAAGTCAGAACTCACAGGGAAATCTTTCCAAACTGCTTCTCACATGGCCATTTCTATGTGAAATTATTTATTCATATAGAAGAATTTATTTACCATGGTTAACATTTCCCCTTAGCAATGATGGCAGTACAGTATCAGTAGACTGATTACTAAGAGAATAATTCAAATATAAAATCATAATACTTAGAAATAAGCATAGTTAGAATTATATAGAACTTGTGTAAGTAAAATTGAAAACAAAAACAAAGAAACAAAAAGAATTAAAAGTACAACATATACCTGAATGAAAAAGTTTAATTTTATAAAATTCACAGTGTTCACCAAATTATATCTATTATACTTTTTAGTCAAAATTCTAAAGGGAGATTTCAGAAATTTGACATATTTACTTAGACTTTCTGAAGGAATCAAAGGGCAAGAATGTCCAATAACATTTTGGAGAAGAAAACTAATAAAATAATTTGTCTTACAAGATAATAAAAATTTTTTTGAAAATAATTATTTTTATGTATTTAAAAAACATTCAATTTACCAATAATCTATGTGCACTCACTATAGGGAAGACCACCCAATCTTATTTTGATAGAAAAGAATAACAAATTATGCATTTTTATATTTATACCAATATGATTGCTCTAAGTGGTATGTTCCTTGCTTTATTAATAAAAAGAAAAAAAAAAACAAGGCCAATCAATACGTCTTGAAAATGTGTTTAACTTTGCACGTCTTATATTGTATAACAGCTACACAATCATTGTTTATAAGATTTTTTGTTCCGATCTAATTTTTAAACCATGGAACAAAACACGCGCACGTATAAAATATGTATTTTTTTTCCTAGAAACAAAGTACAAACTGAAACCATAGCCATGATTTTGTTTATTTTCTTTCCTAGTCACCAAATTACCCAATTTGCCCCAGTAATTTAAGGAAGTATTGGCAGCTCCCTCTTGGCTGGTAAGAACTTGAAGAGAAGACAAATTTATCAGATAAATGTAAATTGTCAGATACTCTTTCCAGATGACCTCAAGATTAGTTTTGCCTGCTGGTAAGGGCTGCACTTTTTGTTCAACTGTATTAAAGAGTCCATTTAGAAAACTTCAAAACTCTATTTCTGCCCGAGGATGCTGTCCTACCGACTGCCCCTCTGGAGATGATGCAAAAAATCTCCACTTCTTTTTAAGTATGTGGAATGATTTACCCAAGCAAAGCAATAAAGTGTGTTCAGAAGTAACTAAACTCAGCATGCCCTGTAGTTACTGCTTGGTTCTGCGATTTCAAACCTATAATTAGATACGTTATTAGGTTTTGCCAAGCTTTAATGACCTCCATTCTGTTTATGACAATTGCTGGAGAGCCACCCCCTGGGGGAATTGTATGGGGCAAATGCTGATGACTTGATGAGGGCTGGCTTTACTTATTTAGTCCTGAGACACAATTTGCTCATTTTCAGATTGTTAAACATTCCAGCATGTCAGCGTAACGTATGTGCACGTGCATGGTGTGTGTGTGGTGGATAGTGTGGGTGGAGTACGTATTGGCAGCATGGGGAGTCATCAAAATTAATCACTAAATGTGCAAGGATTCGATTGGAAGTCATAGCCCTTTGGGTTATGCCCTCCACGGCTGTACTTTTGATCCTCAAGAGGTGATTAGTGAAAAGTTGGGCAAAGTTGTGTTTAGTTATGGTTATTCAATAAGTAGATAAGCATTTATCGTGTGAAAATATGACAGTTTATAATCTACTTGGGAAGACAACATGACGTAAACAAAACAGATAAGGATGAAGCAGGCAATGGAGAGCTCTTCAGGAAAGACTTCCCTGATCTCTCCAGGCAGAATCAAGCCCTCATCCAAGCCCCATTACTATACTTAGTGCATTGCAATAATTATTTGTTTTCACACTTGGCTCATTCACTTATAAAATAAGGTCCTTGGGAACAGAAACTATTCTTATTATCATTCCATTCTTAGTGCCTTATATTGTCTTGACATGGGACAGGGGGTCAGAAAATGGGAGTGACCACGTGAATTAATGAACATGGTACAAGGTCACCTCTATGCTGGAGGAAAGATCCTAATGGTTGTTGGTAGAGCGAGTCAGTAAAGGAAGCCTCCAAGGGTGGCCTAAGATGCGTAAGGAAGATTTTATACCTACTCTAGATGCAAGCACACTGACTAAAGGATTGGTATAAACACAGGACATTTTCAGTTGCATCAGTTATTAGAGGGGATCAGAAAAGGTCTCTTTGTCTTCCCCAAAAGAGTATTTCATTAATTGGCCCTAAACTTTTCTGGAGTAAGATACCTTTGAATCTGAAACACCTTTGAGAGACTTCAGGCATCAATAGCTTATAAATAATCACTATATCAGATGATATCATGTCTGGAGCACTTTTTTCCCTTAAATGGTGGAAGGAGGACTAGGATTGACACATGGGATTCTGCAGGAGGAAGCAGGTCTGGGCAGGATCCTCAGCACAACCAGAAGTGGCCTAAGAACATCACCTGGAAGTAGGTTTCTAGGAAAAAGAGTAGAAGCCAGCAAGTGAGCAGAACCCCAATACAAGCTCAATAATTTCACCATTTTGTTTTGAACGTTAATCCTTTATGCTTTATGCACAGACACAGGAAAGTAGGTTGCTTTTTGCATTATTCCTACTTTCTGTGTTTCCTGTGTCAATGGAAAAGTGACCTGGAAGTTGCAGCAGAGGAGGGCAGAATCTGGAATTTTTGATCTAACTTGAATGAGAAGTGTTTGGGAGTAAAGGATGATTTGCAGCTCTCCATAGCTACAGGGAATAATCGGTCTTAACTGTATAACCAAGAGAAAGAATCAAAACACAAATTTGGAATTTTATTTTCAAATTTCTGAAAAAAAGTTTATTTAAGTATGAAGTTTTATTACCATTAATGGCTCTGCTTAAGGTTGGAAAATTAGTCTATGGACAAGATTGCGAGCCTCCATAGGTTATGAATCTAAGTGGCTGCTAGAGGAGAGGAGAACTCAGGCAAAATCATGACAAAAAAGTGAGAAGAAGTCACAGAGAATGAGCTTCAAAACGTTGAAGCCCAGTGGAATCTGGGTGGAAAACAGTGAATAACAAGAGAGAAGAATCATGAGAAAAGTTAACCCAGACCACAGTGAGACTCTTCATGAGATGCCACAGGGGGGTTATAATTTGTCACCCCTTCAGATAAATTTACATTAGCTTTCCCTGGTGTCAATAACCCTCTCTAACTGAACTTGGTAGCCATTGATAACATATTGGCAAATTATATTTAAGTTTGTATATACATATGTCTAATTTCATTGTGCAATCAAATAACATTTTCTTCTCAGTTACGACTGTTAAGGGAAGCAATGCCGGTACTTATCAAAACACCAGAGTGGAGGGCTAATTACAGGCTTCAGCATATCTCTTCAAAAGTCTTTGTGACGAGATGATCCTTGAAAAAGTGAAGCAAATAGGAAACTCTTCTTTTGGATAAGAAAAGCATATTTCTATGAGATTTTGAAATGTAAAATACACGTGATAGAACATTCTCCAGCTTCCCCTCAAGGCTTGCTCTCCCAGCCCGTCTTTTCTTGTTTGCTCTCCCATGTTGATTACAGCTCCTCGTTGATATTCATTTCTGGTTCTCTTTCTGATTAGGCACTCCCCATTTTGTGGTTCTTCTCATTCCAATTGTTCCTTAGTGTCTTCAGCCCATCTCTGTGTTATTTTATTCTAATCAATTTGGTCTCCCCTTTACAGTTTCATTACCATTCTTTTCTCACAGTTTCTGAAAGTTCTTACACACATCTTTTCATTTTTCAGGCCCATTAAATTTTAAGCTTTTATTTGTTAAATCAATGCTCATAACCATAAATGAATCTAAAAATTGCCTTATTGTATTCTTCACTGGCTCACCCTTTTCAATGCTTAGTAATGAAGAGGCATGGGTTTGCCCATGATTGCTGAGGCCTTGAATGATTATTGGCTGGAGTGATCACGTGAAACCACACTCAAACTTCATGGAAGCATACAAAGTACTTTTTACATATAGATATTTATTCGATTCTTAGTGAAGATGAAAACAACCTAATTTACTACTCATAAAAATGTTATACTCCATGTTTTATTTTATAATTAAGGAATGTATTACATGTCATTTTTCAGAGCAGACAATTCCTGGGTAAAGCATATTAAACGTTTTAACTTTTTCCTTTTTCCTAATTTTGCCTTTTCAGGCAATCAGTTTTTTGTTATGCATCACTTAGTTTCAGAATTGTAGTTCCCCTGACCTCTGGTTTCATTGGTGTTGGAGGTAGTATCCGTCCTTGGGTTGCACCATGCAACTTACACAACTGCATTACAGAAATGGTCAACAAAAGGAGATGGTGCTGTCGAGGAGAATGCTTCCAAAAATTTCCATGAAGGTTGGTGGAGAGAGGTTCTAACTTATATATTGCTACTGAGAAAACTGATTTAATTGACACCATTATTCAGATCTGCATCAGTGATATTTTTTAAAAGGTATTACCTGCCAAAGTATTGCTTAAGTGAATCAACCCATTCACCTAAAATATCAATTTTAATTATGTGTCCCACTAAAAATCATTAATCTCAAGCCACCTACCTCTACCTTTTCCAGCTCACTTTTGCTTGACTCTGATGATTCTGAAGGCTAAAAATCTTCAGTAATTTCTACATCTTTAGTAGAAAAATTTTATGAAAGTATTTTAAAATTTATCTACTTTTTCTTTCTGACTCCCAAATCAACAACCCTTCAATTTTGACCCAAATGTGTGTCAGTTGATTCCAAGCTGAAAACTCTTGGAAAAGTAAAAATGCAAACACCATTTTTTCTTTAACCCAGAGAGGAATTAGAAACTGCTGACTATATCCATTTTTAACTAAATTTAAGAAATAAACAACGTAGCTACCCCAGTGATTGTTGACAAGGGACCAGTTACTTCCCACTCCCATACTTTCCCTGCTTAGGCTGCCTAACTACTAGGTTTTATGAATTAAAGAGGAAAAGAAAGGAGAGAGATTGAACTCATCATTGGAAGGGAAGCCGTGTGCAGATCTCTTTGGTATCTTTACTTTCTAATGACATGTGTAGCAAGGTTAAGTTCCACTATGGAAATGATGAACTGTGGATGGAGATGGAGGTTAGGTAGGGCTCATATGGTCCTGCTCTTGGTGTGTGCTTGGTTGGAGAACACTGTGGTGTCCTTAGCATGAACTGGGTCCTATGCTAACACCTCATTTGTAAGCAATGCTATAATGACAAGGTTGCTGCAGATTTTCTCAGTAATCTTTAAAAATTATATCTCGAAAGTCAGAAAATGAAAGGCAGATTGAAAACTTTTCCCCCAAGGTAAATGAGAGAACATGTTTACTTGTGGAAGTGAAAAATATACCCATTTGCTTAATAAACAAACACGTTAGGTCTATGTCAAAAGAAGACAGCTTAAGGTTCCCAGCTACGCTACCGATTTATGTTACCCTCATGGCTCATGTGGATGTTGGAGTTTGCAACCCCTGAATTATCACATTCTCTACATCAGTGGTTCTCAACAAAGGGGTACAGAGAAATATCACAGTCAACAAGGTGGCTTCTTACTACTACACATCCTTCCACATGGATGATTCTATCTGATTACAATTATTGTCTATGAAATTCTGATGTGATTATCTAGTTGAGAACTCTTTGTTCATATTCAACTCCTCGTTTTTATTCTGGTCTTTAGATGAGATTTATTGAAAGGCATCTTGATGTCTGTATTTCAATTCTTCTCCCCTGTTTCATCCCAAAGTAAGATCCCTGACAACCCTAGCATTCAGATATCATACTGACCACCCATGGGGTATGTGTATAAATGGTGGGAAGCTGCCAAGAAGTCCCCTCTGACTGTGAAGTTCTTGTTTCAAATGGTGTGTGGTAGTCAGAGTTGGGTAAAAACTGCCTGACACCTTTGAAACTGTAGTAGGGCGGTTAGCAAAAACTCAGGATATCTTTAGATGGGTGGCTCACAAATTTGAGAACTCAGGGAGCTTATTAAAAATGTTGGTGTCCAAGCCTTACCACATTGTTTTTAATTAACAATTCTGGGGTAGATGTTGAGAGACTGAATATACAAATGGACAATGGCCACACCTACATAAAAATAGAACTCTGACCCACATCCTCTGTGGTAACCAATCCAGGAAACCAAACCGCAGCCTCTATTGCAATCAGCCCAAAATGGCCAGGATTTGGTTAGCTTCCCTAATGTATATGTTCCTTCCAACTTAGGACCGACTGGAGAAAGCCAAATACGTACCCCTAACCAATCCCATGGGATGCTCTACTTTTAGTTAGACCATCTATGGTATGCCCCTGCCAATACCCTCCAATCAGGGCACACTTGAACCCTTCCCTTTTGCTCACTATAAAGCTTTTACATTTCCCTGCCTGCCTCTGTGTTTCTGCCAAACGCAAGTGAATAGTGGCTGACTTCCTTGCTGTAACAAGCTCTGAATAAATAGCTATTGTTTGTCCCTATTTGGGTGGTCTTCACTTATTTTCAAAGGTTCCAAGAATCAATACATTTAGTAGTCTCCCCAGGTAATGCTGTTGCACCACAACATAGAAGAGTCACTGCTATAGACCACTCCTGTGTTTCCTGAATTTTTCAAGAATCACTGTATGTGTGCATGTGTGTGTGGGGAGTAAGTACAAATTCTCATATCTTACCTGAAGCTCCAGTTGAAATAGAATTTCTGGGAAGTGGCCTAGAATTTTTTTTTCTTCAACTTTTTTGTTTTAAGCTCTGGGGTACATGTGCAGGATGTGCAGGTTTGTAACACAGGTAAATGTGCGCCACCATGGTTTGCTGCACAGATCAACCCTCACCTGGTTATTAAGCCAAGCATAGGATTTTTTAAGAAAATAAGCCTCCTCCTCCAGGTGGTTCTTATTATTAAGGACATTTGGGTCTGGTCTATGGTGCTGTCCATGGGCTTCTGCCAGGTCACAATATAAAGCACCTTGAACATTTGTTTTAAATAGAAATTTCTAAGTTCTACTCTAATGTTGTAAGCCTAGGCTCTCCTAACGATTTCAATAGGTCGCATGTTCTGGGAGGCTGTACTTTACTTACATGATTCTCAAATGGCAATGTTCATACATATCCCCTGGCAATCTTATAAGAAGGCAGATTTTGATTCAGAAAGTCTAGGTCGGGCTGAGATTCTATATTTCTAACAAGATGACACTTCTGCTGCTGGTCTGCTAACCGGGCTTGGAGTAGTTAACATTGGCTGAACCACATGAGACAACAGCCTCAACTGTGAGACCTAGTGTGCAGCCAAGATTAGGAAGACTAGTTCATCTGCACACTGCTCAGCCATGTGACTGGAACAGTGTTTTCACAAGAATGGCACCGCAAGAGATCTGAACAGAGCTCTGGTGAAATCAGCACGACATGTGCCTGATGTCATATGCTCCTCAGCATGGCTTTATGGTTCTTGCAATTTCCTGTGGGCATGGAAATGCCTGGAAGTCCACTAAATGAGCTTTGCAGGATTTGCTCCGCAGGATTCCTGTTGTACTGCCTTGTCTTCAGACATGGGAGCTTTTTGTTGAGGGTAGATATAATGGTGGCCCTGAATATTTCAGCTGCCCAGCAGCTGGGAAATAGTTAACTGAGCAAGATTTGTCTTCAATGATGAAGGGGATTTCCACAAGGTAAATCATTCTAACCTCAGAGATGAGTGTAATTGGATGTTCCCAACTTAAGAAAGGGAAAAAAAGGTGCCCAGCAAAACCTGAGGGTCAGCTCTGTTTATGTTTAATTTTTGTCCCTTGGCTTTCACGACCGATTACAGGGGCAAGGGAGATGACAGTGTTGTTGCTGATGAGATGGCAAATCTGTATGGGTTATAATCACAATTCACCCTTCACCAGATGGCTTCCTCTGTTGCCAGGCATCTGATGAGCCATTTCATGAAGCTTGTTTTGGGGATGGGTTAATGCCTGAAAGCCTGTGGATTTGAATGAACCAATGTGAAGGTGCTTAATAGATCCTTGGATGCTTGGCTCATTTTTACTTAGAGGATAAATAAGCTGGTATATAATAAAATCTAAGAGAGCTTTTCCAGAATAAAACTACCTCACACCCAAGGATTATGTAGCTTTCAATTGAGCATGTATAATACCAGAAAGGAGCAAATTTGTGATAAAAGGCCTGAGCCCAGGGGCACAAATGTTTAAAAATCATCTACCCAAAATGTGTTACATCATAATAGATCAATTGCAAAGGTCTCATAGCTGATAAACACTCCAATCTGCCTGTGCTCTGTAATTATCTAGAGCAAAACATCCTCTGTTTAGTGAATGGCCTTTGTTTTCTTTTTTATTTTATTTTATTTTTCTTTGAGACAGAGTCTTACTCTGTCATCCAGGCTAGAGTACAGTGGCACAATCTCAGCTCACTACAACCTCTGTCTCCCTGATTCAAGCGATTCTCATGCCTCAGCCTCCCAAGTAGCTGGAACTACAGGTGCATGCCGCCCTGCATGGCTAATTTTCTTTTTTCTTTCTTTTATGCATTTTAGTAGATACAGGGTTTCACCATGTTGCCTAGGCTGGTCTCAAATTCCTGAGCTCAGATAATCTACCTGCCTCAGCCTCCCAAAGTGCTAGGATTGCAAACCTGAGCCACCGTGCCCAGTGGCCTTGATTTTCAACCACATTGAAATAATGTATAAATAAAAGTATCTCTAAGAAACATTCAGACATCTGAAGGCTGAGCCATGTTAGAAGAGGTCAGGATAAGCCAGAGGCTGTTTGTAATTATTGTAATGTGCTGCCTAATTCACAGGCAGAGGTTGGGAGATAAGCAGAAAGAAGGCAGCAGAATGTCCATGTGGAAAAAAACAAATCTTTATCATCCACAAACCGGTGCATGTCTAGTTTCTGAGAAACAAGATCTCCCTCAAATATTGATATCCAGATGCTGATCTAGTAGTCAAGAATGACTGCACATGAGCCATTTTAATATATATGTATTTGTAAAAAAATCCCAGGTACATTTTAACAACAAACTTGATGTGTGTTCAAAGCTTTTCTGAACAGGCAGTTCCAAAAATAAGCTAAGTAGCAGATTACCTTATGTCAATGTTTAGCAGGTGGTGAGTGATAAAGAATTCCAGACCAACCAAAGTAAAAAAAATTTATAGTAGAGTATTGTACTCTAAGATAGTAGTAGACTAATATTGCTTCCTTTATCTTATCTCACCACTGTATTTTAATACCTAAGAAGATATAGAACAAGAAAGAAAAACTAGCAAAAGTACTGAATTCAGAGATACAAGAAACCTGCATGACACAGTCTGGAGAATTTCTAATGACCACCTTGTCAAGAAACACACTGAAATGCAGATACCTGCCTTACCTCATCCCCACCACCTGCTCCCGTGGACACATCCTGAGAGTGCGTCACCTACCACACAAAGGGGACTTTCTTCTGAGCAGCGCCCTGCCACTCCCCCCACCTACCACACAGCAGCATCTCTATTTCCATTCAGCCCCAACTTTAAAAAAAGGACTCAGATATAAATCTGACTATGGTACACTGCATTCTGGGATATGTTCCATGAAGGTTCACGCACCACATACATAAAATGATGAGCCGATACGCCTATCCTCAGAGAACTTGTGAGAGAGAAAGCAGGGGAGGTCCATCTGAGTCCAGCAAAGTTCCTCTGGGGGACACCAGGTCAGGCCCCAGTATCTGGGCCAGGAGCAGTACTCATCAAAATTGCCTCTCAGTCCAGATAAGAAGAGGGAAGAAGCTGCAGCACCCCGTGGCTGGAAACAGGGGAAACATATCCCCTACAATTCTGTAAATGATAGATCTCAGGATAGCTCTTCCCTAAAGCATTAGTTAACTAAAAAATAATATAAAATAAGCAAACATGGGCTCTAAGGAAAAAAAAATCAGATAAGAGAGTGATTTGAAGACTCAGAAAGAGTACTTCTTTGAAAATTACTTGCCATCGGAAACATAATTTTTTAATAAAATGCATGTTTGACTTTTCATTGACAAAGCGGAAATTCTCACGGATGAGAGATTGAACGCTAAATTACACCTCTTTACCTCATGTCAACTTGAACACTGTGGGAACCCAGAGGCTCCTGCTGGGCTCCTGTGAGTCAGATCTGTCTAACTGGGAGGCTGATGCAGTGACATGAAGGTCTGGCAACTGGGGTGGACAGAGCCATCAGGGAAATCAGCAGAGACAGTGGGAAGCCAGAGTGAAGAAAAGAGGTGGCGGTGTTCACACAGGAAGGAATTTCCTTTCTTATCACCTTGTACTTGTCATGCTTTTGACATATTTTTATCGACCTTGAACTCCATAGAATATTAAACTCCCTGAATTTATTTGTGTAGGGGTTTCCTTTGCGTGGATTCTTTATGTTACTACTTTGGAACATAGTGTGGCATTTCCTGAAACCTGCTCATCTTTTGCTTAAGCATGGGTTTAACAGCAAGTAAACACACATACTCATTTCTAGTGTTGTGGGTGAGATAATAGTGTCACCATTTATTTATTATGTGTTAAGTATTGTCCTAGGTTTTTAAAATTAAGATACACATGTAATTCTCGCAACAACCCACAAGATGGGTGTGATAATCCCTACTTTGTGGATTGGGCAGCTGGCTCTGAGGAGGGTAATGTAACTTGCCCAAGGCCACATGGAGAAGGCAGGATTTTAACTCAGGTCCACGTTACTCTAAAGCCCTGTCTGCCATAGCCATACTCTCAAAACTGCATACTCACAGAGGTCACTACTTTTCTCCACAGCTTCCCTATCTTATGGTTAAATTTGTCTCATAGGTATTGCAGTCTTTTTTTTTTTTTTTTTTTTTGAGACGGAGTTTCGCTCTTGTTACCCAGGCTGGAGTGCAATGGCGCAATCTCGGCTCACCGCACCCTCCGCCTCCCAGGTGCAGGCAATTCTCCTGCCCCAGCCTCCTGAGTCGCTGGGATTACAGGCACATGCCACCATGCCCAGCTAATTTTTTGTGTTTTTAGTAGAGACGGGGTTTCACCATGTTGACCAGGATTGCAGCCTTTAGTTATTTCCCTTAATAGCTTCCTTCCCATATTCCCTTGGGTCAGTTTGCAGTATCTAGTTGAGTCTGGACTCTTTTGGTCACACATTCTGTTGGCTGAAGATTGTCAGCCAATTACTAACCAATTATCATCATCAACCTATCAGTAAAAAGAGAGAGAACCTGTTATTGATCAGGCAAAGAGGAAAAACCTTAGGTAATATAGTAAAGAAAAATATTTCACTCCGACTTTTCAGTCTCTGCTACAAAAAAAGACTTTAAAAAAAGTTATTACCCAAACCACTGTTAGTCACCTTGATAAGTCACCTCAGCCACCAGATGTGATTTCAAATGATTTTCTAAGCAAATCAAATCCACCTTCAAGGGCAAAAGTCTGACATAATTTAGATATTCAAAAGAATGCAATGTGGGTTCTGGAAGCAATTCAAAGTTAGACAGTCCAAAACCAAGTCTGGGCAATGATGGTGAGGCTGGAATTAATGCAAAATCATTCAAAGTGACCACTTTCAAATACAACATTCTTTTGAATACAAAAATTCTGGTATGGTTGTTAAAAAATTAGCGTAATTTTCTTATTGTTTCATTGCCTGGAAACTATCAGTATGTTTCCAATAAATATTGTTTTATGCCTAAATTAGAAGTTGGCTTATGTTACTAAAAATGAAAAACTACTGATTAGTTTAAAAAATTGGAGCCTGAAGTGTTCAAATAACAGATTTTAAAAGATGACATTAAATACAAAACTTGGCTGGCTCAAGATATGGAGGCATAGACTGTGGTCTATTCTGGCTCAGATACATTTATGCACTATAGAAAAAAAATAGCGAAACTGTTAACTGTTTATTGGCATTCAGATCATATGCCTGCATGGAAGTTCAGGGGACTTGGCAGAAAATTTTTAATTATTAAAGGATATTGGCTACTGATACCTTTAACAACTCATACAGCTCTCAGTCTGCCAATCAGAATGGCTGTGGGCTGTGCTGCTGGGCCCTGAGGCCCTGATAGGCTCACATCAGCCCCTTAATTGCCAATTGTGATGTCCTCAGGAGGTCCTGGGGAAGGGCCAGGGCAGTGAGGAAGGGTAGAGGGTAGTTCAGAGACTGGAAAAAGGCTTAAGGCTGTAGTTCTTTTAATATTTGTAAACAGTTTTGGGCCCACAAGTGTACTGGTTAAATACCACTTCTGGCCTGCATGAAGACCTTGCAAGAGAGAAACAAGCCCTTGTCCAACTTGACCCATTTAATAGAAGCAGAAAGAGAGCAGAATGCAGCTGACCTTTCTCCTATGACCAGCAAATCCAGGACCTGTGAAGGTGGGAGTTAAATTCTGTGTGTGAGTAAAACCAAGGTGGTGATGGGAACAGGGCATCTGTAAGATGGGGGGTGGGAGTGTCCTCAGAAGTGGGTGAAGCCTGACCAAGTCTCCTGTCCCCCGTCCCACACATGAGGCTGTTGCTGTGCCTTTATTTTTTGATATTCTATGTAAGGTTGGGAATTTGGTTCTGCCACCTATCAGGACCCACTGCTTCATCCTGCGCCATGGCAATGCCAGGCTGAGATCTAGTCCAGCAGACAGAGACCCCAGACCTGTTGCTAAGAGATGAAAACTGCAAAGGAGTTAGATCTGGAATTAAGGACCATGATTTAAAAAATTTATTGCTTTGGTTACTAGCTATAAATTTTCCTAGGAATTGAATAGACTGGCAGCTTAGTAGGGTTTTAAGGAAGTTAAACTGACAAAGAAATCGCAGCTTAGAAAGAAGCAGCCGATAATACTTCACTCATAAAACAATTCCCAGGCTCCAAAATCATGTCAACAGGAAGGGCATTACTAAAGCAGCTCCCTGATGAGGAAACATCCCTACATGTTTCACAGTCATGGTCCTGGAGGTCAACAAGTAGGGAAAGTTTCCCCAGCAGGAGAGTCAGGGCAGCTAGACCAGCCAACCAAGTGCAGATGCAGAGGGTCTGCAGTAGACTGGCAGAGAACGTCTCAAATATTTCATTTTCCCACTTTATAGAAGACAGTTCCTGTTGTGGTTTTCCTGTTTTCCCTTCACTTTTGGTTATTCAGTGTGTTGGGGATGGTTATGTTTATCAATTAGCCATAAATTGACAGACTATAAAAAGCTGTATCTGGACATGCCCATCAGCCAGTATCCAGGTCTCAGGCTACATGAGGCTACTGGATATGATTTTGGGATTTTTTTCTTTTAGGGGTGGTGGGAAATACATATTTGATTTCACATGGGATAGTTATGTTACACTAGGAATTCTGGAATTGCATGTATGGAAATAAAGATGGTGAGTATAAGTCCCAGCAGCCATGAAGTGAAATGTAGGAGATTATGGTATTGCCTAAGAAACATTCCTTCCCACTTCTAGTAAGAGCTTTGGCTCTCACCATCCCTGGCCAACCATGAGCCCCATTGCCCATTGAAGTGATGTGTTCTGGCATGGGCATGTGACTCATGCAGACACTGGTAGAAATCCATTTTCCCTGTATTGATTGTGGCTCGGTGACCACCACTAGTGACCATGGCTTCCACCCTGTGGAGAAGAGACGAGAGCTGGACAAGGACAATACTAGTGGTACTGAATTCCCAATTTCAAATCCCAAGGCCCTAATTCCTAGTTTCCACAATTTTTCAACATTTTTGTAAGCTACCTCTGCATCATTCTTTATACACACACACACGCACACACACTCCATATATACTTACATAGAATTTTATGTATAATTCTTTGCATAATTTATATATATTATTATATAAGTACAGTTGACCCTTGAACAACACAGGAGTTAAAGGCACCAGCTTTCTGCACAGCCAAGAATCTATATATAACTTTTGACTCCCCAGAAGTTAAGTAATAGCCTACTGTTGTCTAACAACCTTATCAATATGTAGTCGATTAACACATATATTGTATATTATATGTATTACATACTGTATTCTTACAATAAAGTCAGCTAGAGAAAATAAAACGTTCAGAAGAAAAACCATAAGGAAGAGCAAATACATTTGCTATTTATTTACTGAAAGCAGCTCATCAGCATAAAGCTTTTCATCCTTGCCGTCTTTACCTTGAGTGGGCTGAGGAAAAGGAGGGAGAAGGGTTGGTCTTGCTGTCTGAGGGTTGGTAGAAGCAGAAGAAAATTCATGAGGAAGTAGACATGCACAGTTCAAACCTATGTTGTTCAGGGGTCACGATGCACATATATTATACATACAATCCAGTGTGTGTGTGTGTGTGTGTGTGTGTAAAATACAGTGGTTCCCCCTTATCTGTGGTTTTGTGCATGGTTTCAGTTACCCATGGTCAACTAAAATTTGAAAATATTAAATGTAAAATTCCAGGAATAAACAAACAATTCAAAGGGTTTAAATTGTGCATCATTCTGAGCAGTGCAATAAAACCTCTTGCCGTGGTGCTTTATCTGGCCCCAGGCATGAATCGCCCCTTTGTCCAGAGTATCTACACTGTATATGCCACCTGCCCATTAATCACTTGATATCTGTTTTGGCTATCACATGGACAAAACAGTGTATGTCGAGTTTGGTACTAAACATGATTTCAGACAATCAATGGGAGTCTTAGCTGTTTCCCCACAGATAAGGGGGGACTACTATTTAGGAAATTAGTTTCCTTCACTTGAAACCAAAAAAGCACTATGTAACATAGCCTAGAATCTATAGCTATAGAATGATTCAAAATGATTCATAAACATGTACAGTTCCCCTATAACATGTATTATTTAAATAAATATACCACTGCATTTAAAACGGTTTACACAGGATGTCATGAGAGATTAAAAGCTGTTATAATGCATGTAACATTACTATATGGAAAATGTAGGCAATTTATTTTTGAGACAGAGTCTCACTCCATCACCCAGGCTGGAGTGCAATGGCATGATCTTGGCTCACTGTACTTTCAACTCCCAGGTTCAAGTGGTTCTCCTACCTCAGCCTCCCAAATAGCTGGGATTACAGGTGCACAGCACCACACCCAGTTAACTTTTGAATTTTTTTTTTGTAGAGATGAGATTTCATCACATTGGCCAGGCTGGTCTCGAATTCCTGACCTCAAGTCATTTGCCACTTGGCATCCCAAAGTGCTGGGATTTCGGGCATGAGTCACTGCACCTGGCCAAAAATACGCAAAAATTTAAAAACTTATTTAGCAATGTATTCAAAGCACTTTCACATCTCATTTAATTTTCACCATAAAAGGAATATAATACAAGTCAGCTGGTGATAACAGCAATGATACTAAGCACCATGCATGCATTGTTACTGAAAGATGACTCCGCATTGTAATGATTTGTTTCCCGGTTTACAAATAAGGAAACAGAGGTTCAGAGAGATTCAATAACTTGACCAAGTCTTCGGTTCCTGGATGGCAGGGCCGTGTCTGTTCTGTGTTTGGTGTTTCCTAAATGGGTGTGCTTTACCCTTGACTGCACCATTTCCTCTTTAAATATTGGAATCTCATTTTACAAATAAGAAGCAAAGGCAATTAGCTGATATATTGGACCCAGAATTTTACAGAAACAGGGAGATGTGGAAAGATGTGGAAAAGGGGCTGTGATGGAATGCAGGGCAGTAGGAAGGATTTCATGTTGTCCAGGATAACATCAGCTGTACAGTGGTGCAGCCTTTCAGTTTACCAGGTCCTTCTGTGTTGTCTCAGCACCAAGGCATCTGAGAAGAGATGGCAAACAGTAAAGAGGATTCACTCTAGAGTTAAGGAAGAGTAAACCTAAAGACTAAACACAGCATGCACGGTATTATGCAATCTTTGAAGGGGTAGTTTCTCGGGCCCAAGTGGCAGGACAGGATAGCACAGCCATTGTGACCTGGGGAAATCAACAGCAGATGTCTCTTGTCATTAGTGGAAACACTGCATTAATTAGTGCCACTAAATGCTCAGGGGCCTGGAGGACAACCCGTGTGGCCTGTGGGCTGCTATTGACTGTATTCTGGTGATGTCCTGGGCTGCAGAGCAAGGAAAGACTGCAGGGAGGCTGAGGGAGGAGAGCATCGTCACCTTTCACTCACAGCAGGCACGGCAGCCCCTGACAACCAGAAATGCAAGCTGCAAGCTGCAAATTTTTCTTTGTTGTTTTCATTACTCACACTGGCTCTGCTCCCTGTTCCTGCTCAAAGAGAATCTGGGAAGTAATATATTCATGTATTTACCACCTGATCCCACCCCAAGACCTGAGAAACCAGGGTCCTCAACATAAGGAGGCCTCCCCCTTTCTTCTGGATTGCATCCAGAGTGTTGTTAAGGCTTTTGGCATCTCTGCTAAATCATGCTTTTCCAAACAAGAACAAGATGCACTTGGGCTAATTATTTTTACCTAATGAAAAGTGTCTGCTTGAACTAGGCTGATTTCCCCGAGGGGTTCCGGTCTTTCAAGGAAATGAAGGAAAATCTTGACATTTTTTTTTATTTTCAGAGGCTGGAGCCATATTTATTTTGATTTATTTTGTGATTGACACAAAAGGATTCTTTGTGACCTCTTGCTTGAGGACACACTTCTAGTTCCAACCTTGTTATTAGCCATACCCTTTGGAGAATGTGTAACACATAACTGGGAAGGGAGTAGAAACACTAATTCAATACTTTGAGCTCATAAAACATGACCAAGTCAGAAATAGGAAGGAATATGAAGTGTCAGGCTCCTAACAGGGTTAGGGAGAGCAACAAGTGAGCTAGAGGGAAATTGCACTTTTTCAGGCTGGGCTGGCCACCTCATGTCTCTTAGTATCCTCTGGGTATCAAGGCTGCATCCTAAAAAAAACAGTGGCGTTGATGAGAGTAAACACATTTGGTTAAAAAAATCCAGTGGCCTCAACCCCCAGTACAAAATGGCATTTGGGCAGCAGTCCTCTACGGCTCTTTCAAACTTTGTGGTAAAAAATGCAGTAAGGAAATGTAAAGAAATATACAACACCAATGAAACTTAAAGTAACAGGCAAACTAATGCCAGAATCTTGGTGGAAGTTTTACAAATTACAAGGCAAGTGCCACTAAATTCATGTTTAAAACAAAGCAGAAACAAGAAACACTTCACTTAATTATACAGACACATCCTGATAATAGGAAAGCAGACTCTTTGTCCTGTGTTGCCTCCTGTCCCCAGTCTCTGTAACCCATAGGTGTGGATTTTGAGGTAGCCTGAGCACTTCTGCCCTCTTGTCCCTTCATCCTTTATTTTTCCATCATACTAAACTTTCATAGTCTGCAACTCCTAGAATATAAACAGAAATAGGAGGTGGGGCTGGGCTGACTCAGATAAGACATACGGCCCATTTGTCAAGAATCTGTAACACTCTGGCTCATCTCTGTTCTTGATGTAACCTCATGGGTCTAGGGCCAGGAACCTAGGGAGTATGGCTTGAAGAAGACACCACTTTAGTGTAGAAAGGACTGCTATAATGATATCAGATCACTCTTTTATTGAAATTTTTAAATGTATTAACGTAGGGGATGTGACTTGTGTATTTTCTTTTGTGCATGTATTTTTCAGGTTTTAGTAGCAGAAATTATTCTATCTTAATGAAGTAAGTAGCTTTTAATCTTAGTAAATATTCAGAACGTTTTATATGTGGTATGGCAATTTCCTGTTAAAGGTTTGAATGGATTTTAAAAATTACAATTATTTGGCTCAGAGCATTTTTTGAATATGATTATCAAACTAAACATTTTTTCTATTGTTACTACTCAATACAATTCAAATTCTATTTATTGGTCAGTTATTATCATCTATATTTTAAACATCCAGGCTCATTAGGATTTTAAAGTTTATGAGTATAGAATTGATACACAGTATTTCCTGTCTTGCTGACTTGTTTGGGAACGGTTCTTGGATTAACATGGCTCTCAGCAGTGGACACACACCTCCAACAAATATTCGCTTGGTCTAAGTTGTATAGAATCCTCTGGATCAAGACCTTATCCTTAAAAATATATGATGTCTTGAAATCCATTGGGCATAAATCCGGAAGCAGGTTACTGTCACTTTCAGTTCAGCAGGCAGCCACAAAATCCTTTTCTTTGTATTGAAATTCAATTTTCTATGGTTTCCCATTTCCTCTTCATTCCTGGGTATTGGTTTTTCTGACGTCGCCGTGTCTGGACATTAACATGTGAAGTGACCTCTCATTTTACAATTCAGAGGCCCCGCAAAAGTCAAATGTAAGTTCTGAGGGAACCAGTGGAAAGGTGGTAGAGGCCATGCCCTCTGATGATGCAAACTCTCACCTGGTTATCTGCTTGCCTCCTCTTCCTACTGTACACCAGGGTCCTCTGCTTTGTGGGGCCTGAGAACACAATGTGGAATGCTGTTGGCCATTGGAGGTAGCAAAAACTGCTGCACCTCTTGTGGAGGAGTTAGAGTCAACCTATAAAGGCTGTGGGTCTGCACAGGGGTTACAAATGGGAAACGGCTAAAAGTCAAGTGTCCAACCTAGATAGGAAGGTAAAGGAGCAGGTTGGGCAAAGCAGAACTCTCTCCGTTTATAGAAGAACTCTCTCCATTTATGTGGCACCACTCTTCAGCTCCAGCCACTCCTCAACTCCTTTGTTGCTTCTTCCACATCTCCCAGCTTCTAAATATTCCAGTATCCCTGTCCTCATGTCTCATATCTCTTTTTTCTATATATCCTCACTTACTAGGTGAGCTCACCCAGGCCCAGAGCTTCAAAGACATTTATACATCAATGATTCCCAAATTTTTCTCTCTTCCCATCCTCCCCTCTGAACTCAGCTCTTTTATACCCAGCTTCTTAAGTTGAAATCTTTACTTTGATATCTAATATTTATCTCAAAATTAATATACACAAAATTGAACTCTTCATTTTCTTGCCCAAAATGTGTTCTTCTTTCAGTCTTCCCTATGTCAGTAGATGACAACTCTTTTAAGAACTGCTTAGCATAAAAAGCCTTGCAGTTATCCTTCACTCTGCTCTTTCTCTTACTCATATAGCCAATCCACTGGTAAATCCAGTTGGCTCTTCCTTCAAATGTATCCAGGATAAGATCACTTCTTATCGCCTCCATGTGATGGCCCAAACCATCATTATGTCTCTCCTAGATTGTTGCAGGAATCTTCCAGCTTGTATCCCTGCTTCCACCCTTACCTCTCTCCCAGTAGATTTATCACATAGCAACTGGGGGGATTAATTTAGAAAAAGTCTGACCAAGTAATCCGTCTGCCCTAAGCCTGCCAGTGTAACCACCCAACAGGTTCACCTTGCCCACTGCCTAGACAGAGCCAATTTATCAAGACAGGGGAATTACAAAAGAGAAAGAATAATTCACACAGAGCTGGCTGTGGGGAGACCAAAGTTTTGTTATTACTCAAAGCAGTCTCCCCAACAATTTGGGAATCAGAGGTTTTACGGATAATTTGGTGTGTGGGAGGCCAGTGAGTCGGGAGCTCTGATTGTCGAGTCAGAGATGAAATCAAAGGGAATTGAAGCTGTCATCTTGCCCTGAATCACTTTCTGGGTGGGGGCCACAGGACCAGATGAGCCAATTAATTGATCTGGGTAGTGCCAGCCAATCCATTGAGTGCAGGGTCTGCAAAATATCTCAAGGACTGATCTTAGGTTTTACAATAGCGATGTTATCCCCGAAAGCAATTTGGGGAGGTTTAGAATCTTACAGCCTCCAGCTGCATAACTCCTAAACCATAATTTTTAATTTTGTGGCTAATTTGTTAGTCCTACATAGACAGTCTAGTCCCCAGGCAGGAAGGGTGTTTGTTTTGGAAAAGGGCTGTTACCATCTTTGTTTCAAAGCTACATTACAAACTAACTTCCTCCCAAAGTTAGTTTGGCCTATGCCCAGGAATGAACAAGAACAGCCTGGAGATTAGAAGCAAGATGGAGTCAGTTAGGTCAGATTTCTTTCACTGTAAGAATTCTCTCAGTTATAATTTTTGCAAAGGTGGTTTCAATAGTGGCTTCTCATCTCACCTAGAGTAAAATCCAAGGTCCTTGCTAAGCCCCAGGGTCCAGCCTCTGGCTATGCCTGTGAGTTCCTTCCCTCTCTCCACTGCAGCTTCACTGGTCCCCTCCATTCCTGGACACCCAACCAGGCTCCTCTCTCAGGCCTTGTGCTTGCTTTTTCACTCATTTGGAAAGTTCTTCTACCAGATCCCACATGGCTGGCTTTTTTATTCCCTCAAATAATGCCATATTGTTCCCCTTCTCATGGAGGGCTTCCCTAACTCCCCGTTGTGGAATAACACCCTTTTCCTGGAATCTCCTTTTCTGAATAGCATTGATTACAACCTAATGTAAGGTTTTCGCTAATTTACATATTATCTCCCTTCTGCTAGAATGGCAGCTTCATAAGAGCGAGGACTTTGTTGTTCATTGCTCCATTTTCAGCAACAGCCTCATGAGAGGCTTCCAGGAAATACTTGTTGAACAAAAAGTGGGGATCCACAACCAGCCCTGTGGTCTGGACCCACTCCTGTAATTAGGAGGGCAGGTTCCTGAGCCTATATTCGTGGCCTGGGACAGTTGGCCCCACATGCATTCTCTCTAACTCTTCCTTTATATTTATTTATTTTTGAGACAGAGTCTTGCTCTGTCACCCAGGCTGGAGTGCAATAGCATGATCTCAGCTCACTGCAACCTCCACCTCCCGGGTTCAAGCAAGTCTCCTGCCTCAACCTCCAAAGTAGCTGGGATTACAGGCATCCACCACCATGCCTGGCTAATTTTTTTGTATTTTTAGTAGAGACAGGGTTGACCAGTCTTGTCTTAAATTCCTGACCTCAGGTGATCCACCCACCTCAGCCTTCCAAAGTGCTGGGATTGCAGGTGTGAGCCACTGAACCCAGCCTCTCTTCCTTTATACATACCCACCCTCACCCATCAGTTCTTGGGGATGTCCTACTGAATGGACGCCTGCTCTGTAGTGCCCTCTGCAGCTTGCTCTGATGATCATGAGGGGAAGCCCAAATTCTTAGAGTTGCATGAATCTTGCAAGTCACTCATTCCAGGAATCAAAGGGCATTTTTCTTTATTTCCCTGTAACTGAATTTAATCTGGTTGTCAGGACTGTGTTTGTGTTTCCCCAATGGTTGAAAACTTTATCTGGACAATTCAATGTAGGTCAGATACTTCTAATTAAAGCAATTCAAGTTTTTACCCCCTTTATTGTTGTCCTTCTCTTTGGGGCAAGGTTGGGGTGGGAGGCTCAGCTATCATGTTGCCAATGAAGGACAATTTGTGCTCTGCAAACCCTCCCTTCTTCTTGTTGGCCTGTGTCTATTTTTCCATATGGCCTCTTTTATTGGTGTCTGTCTTCCTGGTTTGACCTCCAGCCACAAGTGTCATATACATTGTATCTTCTTTATCCTGAGCGGGACCTCTTTGGTACACAGCCCTCTCGGAACCTCTGTAGCATCTTTGAGAAGCTCAGGAACTTCAGGTTGGAATTAGAGTTACGTCTGGTTTTTATGAGCCCTGTACTTTATGCAATTTGGGGGACTTCTTTCAAGAAAACAAAAGTACGAAGTTAGGAACAAACACGAATTTTTACTTAGAATGAGGCAATCATAACTTTTTTTCTGTCATTACTACTCAATGCAATTCAAGTTCTACTATTTCTTAGCCAGTTATTATCTTTATATTTTAAATATCCCAGCTCATCAAGATTTTAAAGTTTATGAGTATAGAATTGATACACAATATGTCCTGCCTTGCTGATTTGTTTGGGAATGGTTCTTGGCTTAACACATCAAAAGCTGACATACAACAAACAGAATCTAGAAAAATAATTTGATTAATTAACTGTCTTAGGTAGCTTGGTTATTCTTTTGTATGATATTTTTCATATTTTTCAATGAAATATGCAAAAATGAAATATTTTTACATGAAAACATTTTAGAAATATATATTTTTAAAAGACTAGAAAGATAATGTCTTTGCTTTAGCACAATTGATAAAACATATGTCTTTACACAGAGATATACTGTCTGTTGGTAGTATCAGTACAGGCTTGTGCCTTACCAACAAAGATATTTTTTCTCCTCCTCTACCTGTGTATTTCCAGTAGTTCTGAGCACCACAGGACATATTTATATTACCATGCGACCTTTGACTCTTCGTCCTCCTCTCATGACTCCAGACAATTTGGCACAGTTTAAAGGAGTAGTATTATTCCTGGAGGCTCTTTCTATACAGGATTGGTGATACAAGAAGCATCTGCAAGCCACATACATGTATCTCAACACATCCAACTGGAATGTATCCTCAATGCAGGTTTTTTTTTTTTTTTTAAACACAGATCCCAAACACTTTATGCTCCAATGCCACCCCACATGAAGGGAGGGTGGATAGAGGGGCAGGTGTAAAAGAAAGAAACAGTTGTCTTCACTAATTGCACCTGAGATTTGCCCTTTTTGAACATACTGTTGGGCCCATCCCCAGGTTTTGTGAGAGGCACTGAACATTAGCCTCATTAGCTTTTCAGTAAATTCCATCTGCTGAGCAGTGCTGATTGTGTGAAACTGCTCCCAAGCACATCTACCCCAACATCCAATGACATTGCCACTCTACAATTCAGGACCAATGTTGGGTGAAGCTCACATCTCCTGAGTTATGCTCTGACAAATGTACCACAAAGACACATCGTCTGTTCTCATGATGGTTCTCAAAATATGTCTTGGGTTCCCATCACGTGTGCGGCTCCTGAAACTTGAGCAGGAACACTGATAACTTTCTTGGGGATCTGGGAGGTAACCAAGTTCTCATTAATTCCCTTCTAGTTTCCCTTCCTGCTGATGGGTTTTGGACTCTTCATTTAAATAAGAAAAACTTTATGACATCATACTTTTCTTTTCCAAACTATTTGATGGGGTAAACTCTTATACCATTTGTTCTTCAGGCTTTATCCTTGTTCCTTCTGAGCCAAGCCACTATTTTAGAATTCAAAATCAAAATTATTTATCTCTGATGGACTCAGCTCTTGTGAATCAGTAGTGTACTGGTCTTAAAGACTGTGCCCTCAGACAAAGATTTGCAAGTCTGTTTAAGAACCCCAAAGCCAAGAAAATAACTCTTAGTTGTCTATATGTTGGCTTCTTCTGGGTGTCATTTGAAAATAACATTACCCTTGATGCCTGAAAAGGAATGCAAGATAGAATATGGAGCAGAGAAAAACAAACTATTAATATTTCAACATATATTTCTGATTTAAGAAATATTGATTTTGGCTTCCAGAGACCAGAAATATTAGCCCAAATAACTGGTCAAACGGGAGGGCTCTGGTATCAGTCAGGGTTCCCTGGACTACAAAGAGAAAGGGATTTAGTACAGGAAATTAGGCACGTCCAAGGTGCTAGAAGAGTTAGAGAAGCAGCCTCTAGGCTCGTTTCCAGAAATGAATTTTGGAACAAAACTGACTAAAATAATAGTGACTTTTGCTATAATTAGAGTGTTGATGTATGAGGAAACCACTGTATCCCTGTTGGCTTCAGGATCACACATCACTCCATGTCTCACTGGGGTCAAGAAGCCGCCACCAGGGGAGCTGGTTCCAGAGCCATCAAATGCTGGCTAGAGCCACATCCGCAACATAGATGCCCCACGTTTTGCCACTTCCCTCCTTGCAGAACTTGGTTCTAAGTTCAGGTCTCACATAATGACTCTGGTTATATTGGTGCAACGAAGTATGGGATATAGTTTTCAGCTTTCCAGCCTCCATAACAGGGAAAGGCACACCAAGAGGAGGTTGTAAGAGATGTTCATTCCTTGATCTGCCTTCCGGAACTGTGAACATTAGCCAACACCTCAGACCTAAGTTGCTACTCAATCTAGCTCCTGTTCCAGCCAGATACCCCAGGCCACATGTAAGAGGAACAGCCACCACAGGCTTAGTGTCTGTGAACTTATATTCTGAGCTGCATACCTTAGCTACCAAATCCCACTAGGTAGGCAAATGTCTTCTGTGGCTTGATGGAATTTCCACAGATTTTGGAAATTCACAGCCTTAGGACTGTCCCTTCCCATGAGGGGTCCTGAAAGCAGGCGTCTTCTTCTGCTTCCATCCAATTTGTCTCACCTAGGGTGTGACTTATTTGCAATCAAACCCCAATGCTGGGAAAAATTTAGTTTTTCACTTCTTCAACAACAAGCTTGAAAAAAAGTCTCATTTTGGTGTACCTTCACAAAATGCTGCTATTCTAGAAGAATCCTAATATCAATGGTCAAAAATGATTTTGTGAAGATCTAACAGGACAGATGTGGTTCACACTGGGGGTTCACACTGTAAGAAATCTTATTTTTCTCAACAAAAAGTGCATCTTGGCTACAAAATATTGTGTGGGGTCATGACCCCATTAATTTCTATAAATGAAATTTCAATTCAGTTTATTGTATTATACTAAATGATGTCAGACCAATATTAAATAAGTCTGTGGAAATAATCATCCTTCAATCATGGAGAAATTGAAAGCTGCATTTTATTCATGACTGAGCATAAATAACATGTTTAGACTTCATTGTTTAGTACAAAATGATGTGTAAATTAACTCTTCCCCTAATTTTAGTACTATTCAGGCATGCCATTTTAAATCCTCTTAATTTACTCATTCATACAGTTAGTACCAAGCAGTATAAAAGACACCAGTCTTCATCTCATAATAATTTTAGCAAAGGTCCCTTTGAATCCAAATGTATAGATAGTATTTTCCTTCCTTTCAATGCAACGCTAAATTAAATGTAGTATGTTGCTCAGACATGTGTTGGGAGAAATAGGCAAAGGTTATACTGATGCATGTGGTTACCTTGTCTTTCCTAGGGCATGATCCTATTTCTATCACCCTCCACCACCTGGTCCCAGCAATCAGTGAGAGGGCTGTGTTCCTCTGAGCAGTTTCACATCCTTCTCCTACCTTTCACACTGGCCACACAGGGAACCCTTGTGGCTGTGCCCAGGTACTGCAGGCTGCTGCCTCCTGCATATCTGCTATTGGCCAGATGGCTCTGCCCCCTGGTCCCCGATGCCTGACAGTGTCCTTGGGTGTGATGCACCTGAGAAACTGTAGCAGTACCACTTGGAACAAGGGCATCCCAGTTAGCTGTGGATCTGGACTGTTGCTCATTTCACCTCCTTTGGCCAGAGCACAGCCAAATGTTCAGTTGTCTGCTGTGTTTCTCTCCCTTGGCTGGAACAAGGACATAAGCCTCTGCATGCCCAGGGACCCCCACCTTGCCTTACTGAAAATGGGAACCTCTCTTGGGAATATGCAAAGCCCTGCAAGGTTGCTATTCCAATTCAACCAAATTGTGTGCTTTCCAGTTTCATTTGGAGAAACAGTTGCTTTGATAAAAATACAGGTATACTTCCTCAGAGATGCTGTAGATTTAGTTCCAGACCCTTGCCATAATGTAAATAATCACAGTAAAATGAGTCCCATAAATGTTTTTGTTTTCTGGTACATATAAAAGTTATGCTTACACTAAACTCTAGTCTCTTAAATGTGCAATAGCATTGTATCTAAGAAAAAAATGTATGTGCCATAAATTTTTTATTGCTAAAGATAAAGAAGAATACTAAAAGAATCTGTCTTCCATCTCAAGAATGAAAGGTGGCAACTAGATATTTATGCACTTATTTATTTTGGAGACTCTGATCCCCTCTGATTTCCCACTGACCTCCTACCACCACCACACATAACAACAGCAACAATAATATGCACAAACACACACACACACAGAGCCTTTGGAATAGCAGAGAATATACAGAAGGACACACACACACACACACACACACACACGCTTATCGGAACAGAAAATTTTGAGACTTCATGTACCACCAACACCAGAGCAGAGTTCTTGGTGATGGTGAGAGCTGCTGCCTCTGCAGCCTGAGGACAGAAAACTTCTGACCTGCTATTTAAAAGTAGTTCATTCCCTGCTTCCAGCAACCTCTGCTCGTGTTTACAGATGGCTCCATCATTACTCACCTCCCTCTTGGGGGCACTAATTTTGTTTGATTTTGTATTAAAGTTTAGTTTACTTTTTTTGTGAAAAATTGAGTTTAGTTTCCTTTTCTGAAGAAATCTCTCCACCCTTCTTACATCTGTCTTGAGTCTTACATGTCATAGTCCTTCACAGCTCATCTGTTCAGCCCAGCAGAGTAACACATGTCTTCTAAAAAATGTATTATGGAATCTTCTAGACACTCAAGGAGGTACCTACCATCTATCTGACTTAATATGTATAATGCTATGCATGCATTTGAAGACCCATGTTTCCTCCTGATTAAATTACTCATTCTTCCAGAGAGAAACCACTATTCTGATTTTATTGACACATATTTCTTAATTTTTCTTATTCTCCTTCTTCTGCTTACTTTCAAATAATCTCAGTTAAATTTTGGGTGTTTTCTGTGGTCCTCCTTTACCCCAGTGGTATCTGGTCCCTCCATTACATAATGCCAGATAATGGAGGAATGTGTATGGTATTGATTTACAACTGAATACCTGGCTTCTAAGCCTCTCATCTGATCCTGAGATCTGGCCAGCCCCCATGCTGGAGGACTTTCAGATGTCTAGCCAGTCCACACCTGGCCCCTGCATGTCTACTGCTGGTCATGAGCCTCTGTAGACCCGGGGACTCCCCACCTTGTTTCACTGAAAATGGGAACCTCTCTTGGGAATGAGCAAAGCTCTAGGAGTTTACTATTCCAATCCAACCAGAATTTGATAAATCATGCTTTCCAGTTTCATCTGGAGAAACAGTTGCTTTGATAAAAACACAGGTATACTTCCTCAAAGATACTGTAGATTTAGTTTCAGACCACTGCCATAATGCAAATATCACAGTAAAGTGAGTCACATAAATGTTTTTGTTTTCTGGTACATGTAAAAGTTATGTTTACACTAAACTCTAGTCTCTTAAATGTGCAACAGCATAGCTACAAAAAATGTATAATTAAATTTTTTATTGCTAAAAAATGCTAGCAATCATCTAAATCTTCAATGAGCTACATACTATTTCTGCTAGTGGAGTGTCTTGCTTGATGTTGATGGCTGCTGACTAATCAGGGTGGTGGTTGCTGAAGGTTGGGGTGGCTGTAGCAATTTTCTAAAATAAGACAACAATGAAATTTTTTGCATCAATGTACTCTTCCTTTCGCAAATGATTTTTTGGTAGCATGTGATGCTGTTTGACAGCATTTTACCCACAATAGAACTTATTTCAAAATTGGAATAAATTCTCTCAAACTCTGCCAATGTTTTATCAACTAAGGGTTTATGTACTATTCTAAATCCTTTGCTCTCATTTCAACAGTGTGCACAGCATCTTCCCCAGTAATAGATTCTATCTCAAGAAACCACTTTCTTTGCTCATCCATCACAGGCAACTCCTCCCATTCAAGTTTTATCATGAGAGTGCAGCAATTCACTCACATCTTCAGGCCCTACTTCTAATTCTAGTTCTCTTGCTATTTCTCCCATAGCCACAGTGACTTCCTCCACTGAAGTCTTGAACTCCTCCAAGTCATCCATGAGGGTTGAAATTAACTTCTTCTAAACTCCTATTAATGTTACTATTTTGACTCCTCTTATGAATCACAGATGTCTTTAATGGCATCAAGAATTATAAATTCCTGACTGGATGCAAGGCTCACGCCTGTACCCAACACTTTTAGAGTCACTTGAGGTCAGGAGTTCCAGGCCATCCTGGCCAATATGTGAAACCCCATCTCTACTAAAAATACAAAAATCAGCTGGGCATGGTGGCTCATGCTTGTAGTCCCAGCTACTCGGGAGGCTGAGGCAGGAGAATCACTTGAACCCAGGAGATGGAGGTTGCAGTGAACTGAGATTGCGCCACTGCACTCCAGCCTGGGTGACCAGGCAAGAGATTCCATCTCAAAAAAAAAAAAAAAATTAATCATTTCCAGAAGGTTTTCCATTTGCTTTGCCTAGATCCATTAGCTGAATTGTTATCTGTGGCATCTATGGCCTGACAAAATGTATTTCTTTCCTTTTCTTTTTGAGACAGAGTCTCGCTCGGTCGCCCAGGCTGGAGTGCAGCGGCCTGATCTTGGCTCACTGCAACCTCTGCCTCCTGGGTTCAAATGACTCTCCTGCCTCAGCCTCCTGAGTAGCTGGGACTATAGGTGCCTGCCCCCACATTTGGCTAATTTTTTGTATTTTTTTTTTTTTTGAGACAGAGTTTCGCTCTTGTTACCCAGGCTGGAGTGCAATGGCGCGATCTCGGCTCACCGCAACCTCCGCCTCCTGGGTTCAGGCAATTCTCCTGCCTCAGCCTCCTGAGTAGCTGGGATTACAGGCACGCACCACGATGCCCAGCTAATATTTTGTATTTTTGGTAGAGACGGGGTTTCACCATGTTGACCAGGATGGTCTCGATCTCTTGACCTCGTGATCCACCCGCCTCGGCCTCCCAAAGTGCTGGGATTACAGGCGTGAGCCACCGCGCCTGGCCCTGTATTTTTTTTAGTAGAGACAGGGTTTCACCATGTTGGCCAGGATGGTCTCAATCTCCTGACCTCATGATCCACCCATGTTAGCCTCCCAAAGTGCTAGTGTAATATTGGGATACGGGGCTCAGGCTGCCCTCAGCTCCCCTGAGAGAGTGTTTCTCCAGGTTGTTGGTCTCCTGCCCTCTCAAGAATGAGAGAGGGGACCACAGCACAGTGCTTAGTAAATGCCGGACTCAAAAGTGTTTGTAGAAAGTGATTTATTTAGAGAGAGAGAGAAAAAAAAAAAAAAACAGAGAAGAGAGATAAACAGCTAACTCTCACACCGAGTGAGAGAATCCAGAAAGATAGAATCCAGGAGAAGAAAGCAGCTTCCACACTGAGTGGAAGGGAATAGAGAGAGAGATGGCATTTAGGAGGGAAAGACAGGCTTCCATGCGTGTGGAAGGGGACTCCAGAGGGGATATCCAGGAAAGAGAAAGATGGCTTCCACTAAGGGAGTGTTCATGGAAGGGGACCCAAACATGGAGTCCAAAGGGGTGTGGAAGAAGGGGACTTTTAACCTGGGAGGAACCCCCACCTTCTCTAAGACCCCTGGCCAATGAAAGGAGTTCCTTAGAACTTCCACTGAAGTGATTGACTCTTAGTTGCTTCCTGTTAAATAAATAAATAAACCATTAAATCTCCTGGATGGAGAGAGATGGGAGGGGGGCATGGCACTGGGAAGTTCTTGCCCTTAAAACTATGGTCCCTTGTGGACCCGAAAAGAGAACACATTCCCTCACTAGGATTACAGTCGTGAGCCACCACGCCTGGCCGTATTTCTTAAATAATAGATTTGAAAGTCTAAATCATTCCTTGATCCATGGGCTGTGAAATGGATATTGTGTTAGGCATGAAAACATTAATTCCCTATATCTCAGAGTTCTTAGGTGACCAGATGCATTGTCAGTGCTCAGTAATATTTCAAAAGGAATTTTTTATGAGCAATCCATCTCAATAGTGGGCTCATTATATTTAGTAAACCATGCCATAAACAAACGTGCTGTCATTCAAGCTCTGTTGCTTCATTTATAGCTTTGGCATAATTCATAAGCACCCCAGAATTTTCCAAATAGCAAATGAGCATTGGCTTCAACTTAAAGTCTCCAACTGCATTAGCCCCTAACAAAAGAGTCAGCCTGTTCTTTGAAGCTTTGGAGCCAGGCATAGACTTTTCCTCTCTAGCTATGAAAGTCTTAGATGGTATCTTCTTCTAATAGAAGGCTCTTTTGTCTACATTGAAAATATGTTGTTAGTGTGACTGCCTTCATCAATGATCTTAGATCCTCTGGATAACTTGCTGCGGCTTTTCTACATCAGCACTTGCTGCTTCACCATACACTTTTATGTTCTGGAGGTGGCTTCTTTCACTAAACTTCAGGAACAACCTCAGCTAGCTACTAATTTTTCTTTTGCAGCTTTGCCGCCTCTCTTAGTCTTCATAGAATTGGAGAAAGTTAGAACCTTGCTCTAACTTTGGATTAGACTTTGGATGAAGAGAATATTGTGGCTGGTTTGACCTTCTATTCAGACCACTAAAACTTCCTTTATATCAGCAATAAGGCTGTTTAGCGTTCTTATCACTTGTGTATTCATTGGAATAGCTCTTTTAATTTCCTTCAGGAACTTTTCCTTTGCATTTATAACTTGGCTGACTGGTGCAAGAGGCCTAGTTTTTAGCCTGTCTTGACTTTCGACGTGCCTTTCTTATTGGGCTTAATCACTTCCAACTTTTGATTTAAAGTGAGAGATGTGTAACTCTTGCTTTCACTTGGACACTTAGAGACCATTGTAGAGTTATTGTTTATCTTATATTGGTACAGTCCATGGCACTCCAAAACAAAAACAATAGTAATATCAAAGATCACTGGTCACAGATGATCATAACATATAATAATAATGAAAACATTTGACATATTGTGGTGATTACTAAAATGTGACACATGTGAGTACATGCTATTGGAAAAATGGTGCTGATAGACTTGCTCAACACAGGGTTGTCACAAACCTTCAATTTGTAGAACATGCAATAGCTACAAAGCTCAAAACAATTAAAGCACAATAAAATAAGGTATGCCTGTATGCCAAAGGCACTGATTGGAGGAATCCCCCATTTTTGGACTTCGATATGTTTCAACCACCATTTTTGTGCATACATCTTTCACCATAGTAAAAATTCCTAGGTATAAAATTTCAAGATTAAAGATATGCACATTTCAAAGATTTTGGAAAATTTCAAATTTCCCTATGGAAAAGCTGTGCCTACATACACTATCAATGTTTGAGGGCACACATGCATCATCCATTACTGGATACGTCTAGTAACTCCAGCCTATTGGTCACATTATTAAAGTTCTCCAGCATTAAGTTCTGTCTACTTGGTTTACCACATTGATTGATGGTATGTCAAAACATCCTACTATTTTCTTTCTGCTTACGTTTATATTACTAATAGTGTATGCTATTTGCATAGAAAGTATAATGGTTGTTATATTTTCAAGTCATCAATATTAAATGGCGCTATGTATTCTATGTAACATGTTTTGGCTTGAATTTTTTATATGTAGGTGTTCAGTAAATGTTGCTGAAGTAATGAATGTCACTGCCTAGCAGAGTTCCTGGCATGAGGCACATCTGAAATAAATCATGCCTGCCTTTCAGAATCCGTTGCCATTATGAGACTACTGGGCTGTCTCCTTTCATAATTGGCTCTTTGAAAACTGCCCTCATTTCAAACATGATTTTCTAATTCTCATATGAGTGGCTCCTCTTCCCTTGTGTTCTTTTATTCTATTTATTATTATTCTCATTTATCGGACCAAAAGGTGACACAAGATTAACCTCCATCCTGCTTTCCCAGCCTGAAATCTGAGGCTTTGGTGGCTGCTTAGAAACCAGAAATAAAGGTGCTGTAGTGGTGGGTCTTCTAATGTGTTGTGCATGAGAATGATGCAGGGAGCTTGTTAAAGTTGAGTCCTGGGCCTTCCCGTTGTAGAATGTGATTCGGTCCATTGAGAGTTAGACCCTTGAATCTGTTTTTCTTGTTGTTTTTTTTCTTGTTGTTGCCTTTTTTTTTTTTTTTTAGACAGAGTTTCGTTCTTGTTGCCCAGGTTGGAGTAAAATGTCACAATCTTGACTCACCGAACCTCCACCTCCTGGGTTCAAACGATTGTCCTGCCTCAGCTTCCCAAATAGCTGGAATTATAGGCATGCGCCATCACGTCCAGTGAATTTTTATATTTTTAGTAGAGATGGGGTCTCTCCATGTTGTTCAGGTTGGTCTTGAACTCATCGGGAATTCAAGAAACTCTCAAGTGAAACTCTCAGGTGATCCACTCACCTTGGCCTTCCAAACTTCTGGGATTATAGGTGTAAGCCACCGTGCCCAGCCTTGAATCTGTATTTTTAAAATATCTCCTGAAATGCTTCATTTGACACAAGTGAGCTTCACATGACACTTTGAGAAGTACTGTCCTTGGGAACTTTCTATCTTATCCCACTATTTTGGCATTTCAGAGCTGCTAGAGCTCAGCAGTTCAGTGCTGGGTGGCTTTCCCCCTTCATTGATATGCCAGAGGCTTCTATGTATTAATTTACAAGAGCAACTTTAATCTGCAAAATGAAAATTAATTTCTGAAACACTAATTAGGAGTTGTAGAATATGCCCTTAGACACCAACAGCCATAGGGACTCCTCCCCATTAGTAAGCCTCAGCCAAGGATGTTTCCCTTCATTGTGTCTAGATAGAGTATTGATTTTAAAGGCCAAATAGGAGCCCAGGGAATTTGATTCTGCAGCAGGAATTTCTAAAATGCAAGATACTAATAACGAACCAGTAAGTGCGAGCTTTTTGAATTGCTCTAATGCCATGTGCCACCTTAGAGAGAAATGATCAGTTCAATACTCAAAGCTGGTTGTGGTGAGGGAGAAATGAGGAAGAGGCAAAGAATCAAATCACAGAAGATCTCTCCTATTTAGTATGCCCACTTGGGTGGGGGCAGTGGGTGAAGTGACCTGCACACCTGGAGAGAAAAGGAAAGAACCAGAATGCAAAGTAGCTGACCCTGTATGGCAAGTTTTGTGGATATTCTCTAATACCCCTGTTCCACCCCAGGCATCTTCTATGCCACACAGTGAACCCTTAATTAGTGTAACTGAGACACACATCTTACTTTTGCAGACAGCATGCATCACAGTTACTCACAGACATGAGTTGAGAAAGACTGCACAGTGCTTACATGTTTTTAAATTGGTTTTCCACATTGAAAAGTTGAAATAGTACATAAAAATTCAGGTTGTTGGCTTCCCCTAAAAAATGGGAAGATCTACCAAACTAGATCCTATTTCCAACTTGAGATCTCAGTGGGAGCTGAGGATCACCTGCCCCAAGAGAGGCTTCTTAGGTTGTTATGATCTCTACCACTCCATCAGTCCATTTGAATTCCCCAACCACCACTTTACCGATCACGCCCCTGAAGCTTGTGGTCTTATACGTGATATTTAAAAGCTGACTCCGGTGTAAGCTGACCTCTCTTTCACATCTCAGTGAAGGAAAGATAATTTCTCACTCATGGAGAGGGCTCTTTCTTCCAGCCACTGACCGTCTGAAAAAAGTTAGGGGGACAGAGGGTGTTGACAGGTAGCCCTTGGCCACCTAGCAGAGGTACACATTGATCCCTTCCTCTACAGCCACAATGGGTGACAGTTACATCTTATCCAATAATCTACAGCTAGGGTGACCTCCAGCTAGGGTGACCAACTCATCCTAGTTTGCCCAGGATGTTTCCTGATTTGGGCATTGAAAACCTTATATCCTGGAAACTCCCCTTTCGCCAGTCCCAAGCAAGAGCAAGATGGGACAGTTAGTCAGCTTGTCTCCACCCGGGCAAAGGGGCTTTGGCATTGGACACTGTGGGCATCAGGCTCTGGAGCAGACATTTGGGCTTGGAAATTTCAAAGGGTTGTGAGGAGAAGTAATAGGCAGCCCGCAATAAGAACTCATCTATGCCGGCAGATAGAGGAGCAATTTAAGATGTAATGTGTCTTTCTGTTGGGCTGGGAAAATTAAGCAAATTAAACCCCTTCTCACCCTGCTCTGTATATCTAATACAGTTGGATAAGGATTTAATGATTGGGAGTGGCTGACCATCTAACCTGGCCTAGGACTGTCGGCTCCTGCCTCCTATCTGGTCAGGCACTCATGGGGGCTGTCATCTGTCTACTTGGCCTCCTGGGTCCAAAGGAGGTATCTCTTCCTATAATCCTAAGGGTGATAAATAGAGATTTTTAATTAAATTATCTAGGGTCAAGATGCCCTTCATAACACTTATGTCCATATTTTGACTCCAACATTTTTGCCTTTCAAATATTTCCAGGGGCTATTTATGAACGTGAGGATTGGCCTGTACCAGCTTCTATAATGCAGAGACGTGGTTAGTCATATTATAAATCCATGACTTTACCCATCTATGAGTTTCACTTTGTTCCTTTTCTTACATTTGTTGTCAATCTTGAAATTAATCCGTGCTTTGTATGTAAAATACTTTTAAAATCCAGACAAGTATAAAGAGTAAAACAATGTATTATTTCCCACACAAACTCATTTTTATTGACTTCATAAACATAATTTTTATCTTCTTTTTTCACTTAATGTAATTTCATAAGCAAGAATAATATGAAGAAATATTTAACCACTGGGAGGATGTAAGCACAGACCCATCTGGGATGAGATCCATGAGAGGCTGGTGTGGGGTAGAGGGGATCCTGGAGTCCCAGGCTCTGACAGGCCTGCACACTTCAGATTGTAGGGTTGTAAGCAGGTTTGAGAGTCAGGGGAGGTTCCAGACAGCCAGAAAAGCAGAGGTGCACTCAGGTCCACAGGCTATTAACCATGACCAAGACCTTTAAAAATCTTTGTCAGCATGAAATATACATGGATATAGATACATTATAGGTGTAGATATGTATCTGTGTATAATACATGCACATGATTTTAATTAAAAATTAAATGCTGCTAAATAGCTATTAGAAGCTATTACTTTCAATTTTTTCTTCAAATATTTCCTCCATATTATACACACACACACACACATAAATATTCACATATATTACCTGCGACAACAGGAAGTTGATAAATACCTAAATATATCCACACATGAACACATATATACATATATATGCACACATATGTACGCATCTAGATGTTATTTATTGACTTTTATTGTAGGCAAAGTTTTTTGTTAGTTTATTTGCTTTTACCTCTTTCCTTTTTCCTACTCCCTCTTCTTCCTGATATGATTACATGACAGCTTTGGTTCAATCTGTACTCAGTGGTTTTACCATTTTAACTATGCAAATATTGTTCACTGCTGAATGAAACTGAATGCTGTGATTACATTTTCTTTCTTAGAGAGGCAGTTCAGAGCCTAACAGGCTGCTTGGATCCCATTCTGGCACCTCAGGTCAGTCTTCTATGTTTCCCCTTCTGAATAATGGAGATATCAATGGCAAGATACCAACTTGCTAAGGTGATAATTACAATTAAATGAGTCAATATGTGTGAAGGGCTTAGAACATTAAGTGATATGACAGAAGTAGTCAATAAAATATTAAAAAAAAACAAAATAACTGTGATCATTACTATCTTTTTTCTTTACCTTGGAGTTAACATTGCCTCATTAAAATTTTTGCTTTATTTCTTATAATCTCTTAGTCTTCAGACATCCTTCAACAATTACATAAAACACCACTTACTACACTGTTCTTCACATTCAAATCTATCAGGTAGCCAATCACAGTTGGGAAAACGATAAGGAATACTAGTAATCATGATAAATCGAAGGAGATATCCATCCAGAGTTCCTCTGTCCACCTAATGTTATTAAGACTGCTTCCCTTTTGCCTGCTGCACAGCTGACCGAAGGTATCTTGGCTTGGTGCCCTCCTGTTAGAGACCCTTACTTCCTGAACACTGCTTTTCTCTTACAAAACAGCCCCTAGTAGTTTCTTAAGAGGATTTCAATGAAGGTAAATGTATGTATGTTTTTTGAAATTTTGCTGGCCAAAAAATGCCATTATTGTACTCTTCTGTATGATAGATAGTTTGTCTGGATATAGAACTCTAGGTTGAAGATCCTTTTCTCCCAGATTTTCAAAGACATTTTTGTCTTCTAGCCTCCAGTGTTGTTGTTCAGAATATCTGCTACCTTCTTGTTTCAGGCCTTTGCCTAAGATATGATTTTCTCTCTGGAAACACTTAGCATCTTTATCTCCAGAGTTTTCTGAAATGTCATGATTTTCCTGGTGTGAGTCTCTTCCCCACATATCCCTCCCATGCATTGTGATGGGCATGAGGACCCAGGAATCTGGAAGCAAATATCTTTTAGTTCTAGAAAATGTCCTTGCATTTTTTACTCCTTGATCATTTCCTTTTCCACTAATTTACTTATTCTTCCTTTTGGAAACCTATTAATTGGATGTTGGCCTTCCCAAACAGATTCCAGGATTTCCATATCTTTCTCACCTTTTTCTTCTGCTTTCCAGGGGCTATCCACAGTTTTATCTTTGAAACATTTTACTGAATATTTTCTTAGCTATTTTAATTTCCAAGATGATAGTTTCACTCATTAGCAGCATGACATTATAAATAGAACATAATTTACTTAAATCATCTCTTTATATTGTACATGTAGACGGCTTACAGATTATGATGCAATAAACATGCCTGTGTCATATCTCTGATTCAATTCAATTTTCCAAAACTGCAGTACTGAAACAAAAATAAGAATATTTCAAGATTCTTAATACGTAGCATATTACCAAAATGCTTTCCCAAATTTTGCATGCATCTGTATCACCATACAGACAGTAGTATTATCATTTAATATTTGCTTATATGATAGATGTAATTTCATCATTGATGTTGATGTTTTGTTTTGATTTATTTTATTGCTATGGAGGTTAAACTCTTTCTTGGATTTATTTGTGTGTTTTTGTCCTTTTTGCACCTATTTATTGCATTTTGATATTTTTAATAGATTTGCTTGAAGTGTTAAATATTAGGCATGTTAATATTTTGTTGGAAACATTTGATGCAAATGCCTCATAGGTATATGGATTTTGTTTTTATATTATAATATTTACAAAATGTTATTTTTCATCATAGAATTTATCAATATTTTTCTCTGCTATCTAAATATAATCATCAAAACCAAAGAACAAAGACAAGGAAGAAAAAGTAATTGCCATACAGACATAATAAAGATTTTAAAAGTAATATTCTTACTGTCTAGAGAGTATGTTCAAGTCAATAAGAAAAATTGTACACCACCATTGGAAAACTTGAGCATAAGAAAACTTACGGAAAAGACAAGTAGTTAATAAGCATCTGAAGGTGCTTATTAGTCATTTAAGAAAAGTAAATTAAAATGTAACACCAATTTTTGCCCATGAAATTAAAAAAGATTTTAACAAAATAATGTTTGCTAAGAGTGAAGTGAGATTGGAATTCTGATGCTAATAAGCATGTAAATGGGTTTAATCTTCCTGAAATTAATTTTATAATATACATCTAAAATCTTTAAAAAATCCTATAGCTTTTTGTATAGGAGTTACACTTTCCTAACTCTGTTCCAAGTAAATAATCAGATGACAGCACAACGACCACAAAGATACTTACCACAGACTCATTTATGACCAAATAAATTAAAACCTGATGAATTTCTAGCAACAGAGGAATGGTTTAAAAATTCGTGGCACATATGATATAATATTGTTCCATCATGAACATGATACAGAAAACTTTAAATGTTATAAAAATGCTTGTAATGTTTAGTAAAAAGGAACATAAAGCTATAGCATAGTAAGATTTCAACCATCTAACATGTAAATCGAATTATAGCATTAGTGGGGTGTGTGTGTGTGTGTCTGTGTCTCTGTGTGTATGTGTCCATGTCTCTGTGTGTGTGTGTGTGTGTGTGTATGTAAGGAGACAGATATTTAGAGAAAGAAGAAATAGTGACTACCACAAAGTTATTGAATTATGAGTGATTTTTCTTTCTTTTTGTACTTCTACTTTTCTAAAATGTGCATTTAAAACACCTTAAGAAAAGAATTAAATATATGACTTCCTATTTTTCCTAACAAGTCTAGTAAAAGAGAAGTTACTATGTCAAAATAATTTATTAATATTAGGTTTTCCTAAAGCTCCTAATCATTAAAACTTCTGCTTTGATCTATCCAGAATACATCTTCTATCTCTTCTACATAGCAGTTATTAGCTATTATTTCTTTCTAGAGTCTCATCCCTTTAAAAGCATTTTTTTTTCCTACTGTAGCTTCTGTGCTTATAAAGACACCAGACACAAGCTAATCATACAGCAAACATTTGTTGAATGAATTAAACATAACCTAGGTCTTCCATATCTTAGATGTGTTTTTCAGTCTCTCTGTCTTGGTTAAACTTCTGTATTTCCATTTGTCAATATTCTTAAGTTGTGACTTCAAAGAGATTAAATGTGGTCTGATTAATATTTATCTCTGGATAATATATCATGAATACCACCTGGAATTGCATTAATTTATTTGGCAGTCATATCACACTGCAGGACAATATTGACCTCTCTGAAAGCTAAAACTGGTATATCTTTTATGGATGTTTCTGTCCACTCATGACTCTCCACACTTGCATTTGTTCAGTTGTTTGTGGAGCTTTTATGGATCATGTACAAGACCTTACATAAACCTCATTAAATTAAATTTTTTAGATATAAATATAAATGGTTTTGGATCATGATTTTGTCTTTTATGTATTCATGTCTCTTTTCAATTTCACATCATACACAAATTTAATTAGCAAGCCCTCTATGTGATCATCTAAGCAATGGGCAGGTTTCTATAGTTATAAGAAAGGTACTTCTAAGCTGCAGTTGAGTCATTTGTCATTTGGAGCAAATTTCACCAATAAATTACTAATCTCTACATTGTCTACCCTATACTTTTCTGTTTTATTCATTACAAAATCACAGGAGTCATGCCGTAAGTCTTGCTGCGGCTGACATGTACAATTACTGCATAGCTATGGAGGATGCAATCCAGTTTATCCCAATGATCAGTCTCTGCCTCTTTAGGAATCAAATATCATTGGAAAATCACATTCTAATTACATTTTAAGGAAGATAACTATTTTCCTGGTTGCTCCATAATCTGCCTGATAACCCCAGTCCTGATCTTTCAGTGGAGGTGGCACTCTGCATTATCTCCTCTGGGCATCTCCTGCCAATTCAGCTCTCAAAATGTTGGGTTCTCTAGGGGTCTTTCTACAAGCTCGATTCTTTTCTTTTCCTTCATACCCCAAATCTAATTTAGTAGTAAGCCCCTTCAGATCACCTTCAAAATACATTACAAATATGACCATGGAATACCACTAGGCTGTTCTGACTCGTGCAAACCACCTCTTCCCCAACCTGAAGAAACACAGTAGCCTCATAGGCAGTCTCCTAGATGTGCTCTTACCACTCCGCCACTCCCACCCCAAGTTCATCAGCCACACAGTGGCAATGAGATAAAATTTTATTTTCTGCAGAAAATAAAAATCTAAAGTAATTACCATGTTCTTCAAAGCCCTACATGATCGTTCCTTAACTATTAATAAAAAATTACCTTCCTACTCTCCTCCCTCTTGTCCCATGCTCTTGTTAGAGAGATCATCTCTCTGCTCCTCAACTCTGCTAAGCATCTTTTCTTTCTCAGGACTTTTGCACTGTGTTTCTTTCTCCTTAGAGCACTTTGACTATGGAGGAAGGTATTGCTGAATGGCTTGGAGTTAGGCTTTCACTGTATTTGTTCCATTTTGGGAATTGTCTCTTTCATCCCATTCTTACTACAGTGTTATCTGTTGTGTACTCTAAGTACCAAACACAGTATCTAGAAGATTGTCTTATCCAGTACATTCTGATTCCTGATGTTATAGAATGAATTATGCTTCTCCCAAATATATAGGTTGAAGCCTAACTTCCAATGTAGCTGTATTTGGAGAAAGGGCCCTTGAGATAATTCATGTTAAATGAGATCATGAAGATAGGGCCTTAATTCAATGGGAATGGTGTCCCTTAAAAAAAAAAAAAAAAAAAAAAAAAAAAAAAAACCGAAACAAAACAAAAGGAAGAGACATCAAAGAAAAGACCATATGAGGACATAGCAAGAAGGCAGCTATTTGCAAGCCAAGGGGAGAGACCTCAGGAGAAACCAAAACTGACACCTTGACCTTGGGCTTCCAGCCTCTAGAATTGTGAGAAATAAATTTCTCTCATTTAAGTCACCCAGTCCGTGGTATTTTGTTATGACAGACCTGGCAGGCTACTCCTGGCTAATATTTTTCTTTTTATTTTAAGGTTCTTAGGGTCTAAATGTGTGCATGCATTCAGAATAAACAACTAGTATAAAAATTACTCTTGGTTAAATGACGTATTTGTAAACATTAAACATTCTCTGTGATATTTTCACCACTTTTCTAAACCTTTCAGCAGATTGTAGATAGAAGGTTCCATCCATTAATTTGCCAGCTGTTGAAGAACACCTTCTGTCTTAGTCCATTTTCTGTTGGTATAATAGAATACCACAGATGGGATAGCTTATAAAGAAAAGAAGTTTATTTAGTTTACAGTTCTGGAGGATGGGGAGTCCGAAAGCATAGCACTGGCATCTGATGGGGGCCTTCTTGCTGTGTCATAACATGGCACAGGGCATCACATGGCAAGAGGGCAAGAACAAGAAGGTCAGAGGGAGCCCACTTTGGAAACAAAGCTACTCTCTCAATAAGGAACCCACTTCTGTGATAATGGCATTAATTTATTCACGAGGGAAGAGTCCTCATTAATCCATTAAACTATTCATGAGGTAGAGGGATTAAGTTTTCAACACATGAACTCTTGAAAGACATGTTCAAGCCATAGCACCTTTCTATAAATCAGACACCTAGGGATGCTTCACCTGCTTGTCTGCACCATCTTACTGCAAACCTGTGGTCATCTCTCCACCAGCTGCCTCCCTCTATTTTTCTTGCTTGGTTTCTCCTTCCTTTTCCCTTTTTCTCTCTCCCTAAGCTGACTGGGTATGGCAGGCTAAATAATGATCTCCCAAAGATGTCTATATTCTAATCCCCAGAATCTATGAAACGTTTCCTTACATTTAAAAGAAAAGAGCTCTGTGGGTGTGATTAAATCAAGTATCTTGAAATAAAGAGGTTATTCTGGATTATCTGAATGGGTTCAATGTAACCACTAGGGTCCTCATAAAAGGGAGGAAGGAGGATAAAAGACAGAAGGCACTGTGATAAATGAAGCACAGAAAGAGAGAGAGAAGATGCTATGCTGCTGCTTTGATGGTGGAGGAGGAGGCCAAGAACCAAGAAATGTATGTGGCTTCTAGAAAAGTCAAGGAAACAGATTCTCCTCAAGGCCCTCCAGAAGGAGCCCAGTCCTGCCAACCCATTTTAAACTTCTGACGTTCTGAACTATAAGTTAATAAATTTGTGTTGTTTTAAGCCACTGTATTTGTGCCAGTTTGTTACAGCAGCAATAAGAAGCTAATGCACTAGCTCTCTGGGAAGCAGAATAGAGTGTCTTAATTTGTTCTGCACCCTGCAGTTTGTGAAACAACATGCATACAAATAAGCTTTCTATTTTAATAGGAGTTTTACTGCTAGTAATTCGAGAGAAATCAACCACACAGGAAATTTTAATATCCTTGCAGGTATAAGGATGGATGCTATTGGCATTTATGTAGATAATTCTTAGCATGAAGAAATAATGTTAAAGTTACTAGAAATTACAGAATGCCCAAAGAGCACTGACACTAGTGCTGTGTGTTTAGGTGACATAGGTGATAATCTATTTACTTTCTGCTCAATTCATTTCGAGAGTCCTTGATGAGAAAAAAGAAATAAAGGCTTCTGAAAAACTGCTGAACGTCAGATCCAAAATCTATACCAAAGGCAAACTCTAAAATATGTTAATTCCTATGTAATAAAAAGACTTCCTGAAATAAAAAAGTATACCTATTAATTTAATGATATAACATCTGAAATTTGCTTCAAAATTATCCATGGAAAGGAAAGGAGTACAGGAATATAGGTAGGTAATTCATAATTTTTCTCTGTTTTCACTGTAATATAAGCAACATAAAGTTTATGTTATTTTTTACTGATGTATCTCCAGACATAAAATTGCCTAAGCTAGTAGGTACATGATAAACATTTGTTTAATGCATAACTGAATCCCCTAGTTGTTGATCTATTATAAAGAATCAATATATTAGAGCAACTACTCTTGTTAAGGTGACTTGTAGGCCTAATCTTAGAGGCTACAACACTATTGTGACCATCTCCATCTTAAAAGTCAGATCCTCAAGCCAATGTGCCTGTTCAAGCCCTACTGCAGGTTTGAGATGGCAGTGCACCTACTGTAAACAGCCGGTAATGCATTTTTAGGCTTTTGACTTCCATAATTCTGACCACTCAACTATGCCTCTGTTCCCCAATCTACATTGTTCCTTAAAGCTTTGGTGCTGGTGTCTTTTAGTTAGAAGCTGGTGTCTTTTCTTATCTCAAGAAGCCTATACACTGCCTCCCCCACTTCTAATATATTAACCTAGGCAGAGCTTGTCTACATTGATCATTGTGATCTCCTTTCCACAGCAAGTATCTGATTACTAGATAGGAAGGTCTTAATAGACATTTACATTAACTAGACCTGTGTTGGCCAGCCCAGTCTTTTATGTTGTAGGACACTGTATTATGTTCTGATTTTACCTGGCTGTTTTAATGGCTTATCTAGCCATCTACAGGTTGATCCATTGTTCTCTTGAAAGCAAAAAAAAAAAAAAGTCACCTGTTAAGCATATTTGAAATTCTTGCTCATATATTGCTGAGTGTCACAGACAGACTTTTGCCTGTGCCTAAGAGCAGAAGTTCCAAGTACTCTCACTATCCATGAATATGTCCTTAGTGAGGCTAGGCCTTGCTAGGTTACTTTTACCTGGAGCTTTTAGGAATCTCTTTGTTCCACTTCACCCAAGGGCACTTGTGCCCAGCAAAGAAGCTCTGCTCAACCCGTGTATCTGCTTTATTCCTTCTAGCTCTGACCCCAAGGTAGACCATGATTCATCCTCTCCTATCTGGTTTTAAGGTAGATTTCCTTACTGGCATAGGGGAGTGGACTGATGTATTAGTCTGTCCTTACATTGCTATAACTACCTGAGACTGGGTAATTTATAAAGAAAAGAGATGTAACTGGCTCACAGTTCTACAGGCTGTACAGGAAGCATGGCTGGGAAGACCTCAGGAAATTTACAATCATAGCAGAAGGTGAAGAAGAAACAGGCACATCTTACATGGCTGGAACAGAAGGAAGAGAGAGAAGGGAAAAGTTTTATACAATTTTAAACAAACGGATCTCATGAGAACCACTCACTATCATGAGAACAGCACGGGGGAAGTTCACTTCTGTGATTCAGTTACCTCCCACCAGGCCACTCCTACAATACTGGGAATTACAATTTGACATGAGATTTAGGTGAGGCACAGAGCCCAACCTATAACTCCACCCATAACCCCTCCCAAATTTCAAATCCTTCTCACATTTCAAAACACAATTATATCTTCCCAACAATTCCTGAAAGTCTTAATTCATTCCAGCACTAACTCAAAAGTCAAAGTCCAAAGTCTCATCTGAAACAAAGTAAGGCAAGTACCTTCCACCTATGAGCCTGTAAAATCAAAAACAAGTTAGTCACTTCCAAGATACAATGAGGGTATAGGCATTGGGTAAATGCTCCCATTTCAAAAGGGAGAAATTGGCCAAAGCAAAGGGGCTACAGGTTTCATGCAAGTTCAAAACCAAGCAAGTCAATCATTAAATCTCAAAGCTCCAAAATAATCTCCTTTGACTCCATGTCTCACATCCAGGCAACACTGATGGAAGGGATAGGCTTCCAAGGCTTTGGGTAGCCCTGCCCCTGTGACTGCAATGTACAGCCCCCACAGCTGCTTTCATAGACCGGGGTGAGTGCCTGAGACTTTTCCAGGTACACAGTGCAAGCTATCAGTGGATCTACTACCTGTATTCTGGAGGACAGTAGTCCTCTCCTCACAGCTCCACTAGGCAGGGTTCCAGTGGGGACTCTGTGTGGGAGCTCCAAACCCACATTTCCCCTCTGCACTGGGTCTCCATGAGAGCTCCACCCCTGCAGCATACTTCTGTGTGGACATCCAGGCGTTTTTATACATCCTCTGAAACCTAGGCAGAGGCTACTAAGCCTCATCTCTTGCCCTCTGTGTGCCCACGGACTTGTCCTCTGTTTACTCATGTGGAAACCACCAAGGCTTACAGCTTGCATCCTCTGGAGAAGTGACCTGAAACATATCTGGGACCCTTTTAGCCATGGCTTCCACTGGAGTGGCTGGGACACAAGGAGTGGTGTCCTGAGGTAGTACAGGGCAGCAGGGCCCTGGGCCCAGCCCAGGGAACCATTCTTCCCTCCTAGGTCTCCAGGCCTGTGATGGGAGGGGCTGCCTTTCTCTGAAATGCCTTTGAGATATTTTCCCCATTGTCTTGGCTATTAACTTTCAGCTCCTCTTTATTTATGTAAATTTATTTAGCTGGCTTGAGTTTGTGTTTTTCTTTTCTACCCTAAAGACGGTTTTTCTTTTGTACCACATAGTCAGGCTGCAAATTTTCCAAACTTTTACATACGTAAAAGTTTTCAGATCATGTCTTTGTTCATGCATAGCCTATAAGCATATGCTGTTAGAAATAGCCAGGCCACTTCTTGAACACTTTGCTGCCCAACAGTTTTGTCCACCAGATACCCTAAATCATTTCTCTCAAGTTCAGAGTTCCACAGATCCCTAAAGCAAGGGCACAGTGCTGCCAATCTCTTTACTAAAGCATAGCAGCAGTGACCTTTGTTCTCCATAAATTTCTCATCTCCATCTGATACCACATCAGCCTGGACTTTGCTGTCCATATCATTATCGGCATTTTGGTCACAACCATTCAATGAGTATCTAGGAAGTTTCAAACTTTCTCTCATCTTCCTGCCTTCTTCTGAGCTCTCCAAACTGTTTCAAACTCTGCCCATTACCAAGTTCCAAAGCTGCTTCCACATATTCAGGTATTTTTATAGCAATGTCCCACTACAGGTCCCAATTTTCTGTTCTCGCATTACTATAAAGAGTACCTGAGACTGGGTAATTTATAAAGAAAAGAAGTTTAATTTGCTCACAGTTCCACAGGCTGTACAGGAAGTATGGCTGGGGAGGCCTCAGGAAACTCACAATCATGGTAGAAGGTGAAGGGGAAGCAGGCATGTCTTACATGGCTGGAGCAGGAGGAAGAGAGAGAGAGAAGGAGGAAGTGCTACACTTTCAAACAACTAGATCTTGTGAAAATTCATTCACTATCCTGAGAATAGCAAGGAGGGAGTCTACACCCATGATCAATCACCTCCCACCAGGCTCCTCAACCAATGCTGGGAATTACAATTTGATACGAGATTTGGGTGGCGACATAGAGCCCAACCATATGAATCGAGCATTGACTCTGGAATTATATAGGCCTAGGTTTGACTCCTCTCTCTGCTGCTCATAGGCTTAAATTTCTCTGAGATCGTTTTCTCATTTTTGAAGGTGGAATAATAATAAAACATTATTATGAAACTTAAATGAGACAACATTTGAAGTATCTAGACTACATCTCTGCTTATAGTGAGATCTTAATAATTGCTTTCTTTAGCATAAATTTTAAAAATGTTATTTTAAAAGTTGGCTGCAATTTGAGCTAGTTGGCAGTGATTCTCAAATATGAGTATACCTACTAAGACCTCTGAGAGGACATAATACAACTTATATTGTATGGCTACCGAGAATATATAGCCTAAATCTCATTATAAGAAAACAACCAGACAAACCCAAATGGAGGGGCATTCTACAAAACAAATGGCCAGTGCTCTCCAAAAAATTCAAGTTCTTAAAAAGGAAAGGTACTGGCTGGGCGCAGTGGGTCATACTTGTAATCTCAGCACTTTGGGAGGCTGAGGCAGGAGAATCACCTGAGGTCATGAGTTTAAGACCAGTCTGGCCAACATAGTGAAACCCCGTCTCTACTACAAATACAAAATTAGCCAGGCATGGTGGCACATGCCTGTAGTCCCAGCTACCCAGGAGGCTGAGGCAGAATTGCTGGAACCCAGGAGGCAGAGGTTGAAGTGAGCCAAGATTGTGCCACTGTACTCCCGCCTAGGTGACAAGAGTGAGACTCTGTCTCAAAAAAAAAAATAAAAAAAAAGGAAAGGTACTGTTTCAGGTTTCAGGTTTCAGCCTGAAGATAAGGTGACATGACAGCTAAATGCAATGCATAATCCTGATTGTATCTTGAATTTTTAAAAAATGTGTACAAAGGCCTTATTGGAACAAAAGACAAAATGTAAATATAAGCTCTATATTAAATAATACTTTTATATCAATATATTTCCTGAGTTTGACAATTGGATTGTGGTTAAGAGACTATCTTATTTTATATACAGGTATGCTGATATATTTAGGGTAAAATGTCCTGATGTCTACAGTTTTCTCCCATATGATTACCGGAGAGAGAGAGAGAGAGCGCTAATGTGACAAAATGTTAACAATTGGTGAGCTGGTAAATCTGGAAGGGTTATGGATGTTTGTTGTTCATTCTTGCACCTTTTATATAAGCTTAGATTACTTTTTTTCCCCCAAAATGATAAGTTAAAATCAAACAGAGACACCTAGGGAACTGCTTGAAAATGCAAACCACCAGATCCTTTCTCAAAGGAGATCTGCTTTATAAACTGTTGTCCATAATGATCCTGATTCAGGTCATCTCTGCCAGAAACCCTCCATTTGTCCCTCTGGATCCACCCTGCATTCTTCTCTTCTTCTAAGAAGTGTCTGGGACACTCAAAAGCCTCTCTTGCATTCTGGCTTCTGGTTAGGCTCAGTCAATGGAGAATCTTGGAAGGAAATGAGAAGGAGGGAAGAGAAGATCAGGGTATTTTTTCCCCAGCCTCACCTTGCTGTTTTCCCTGCGGCTGGCTGTAGCCCTTAACTGAAGGTCTCTTTCTTCTCAAGGTGACCTTTTATATGCAGGACTCTCTCATTCTTGCTTAGTGTAAACTTTTCCTTCCTTTGTCCTTTGAGATTACAGGTGGTGATAGTTTTGTTGCTAGCCCCAGGTTACTTTGGTATCCATGGCAGTTCCCTATGCTCTGCCCATATAGTTGTAAAGAGTCTCTTCTTAAACTTTCCTCAAATGATCCTAATTTAATAATCAGTTTCCACTGAGACTCTGACTGGTGTATGATCCCAGGTCCACATTCTGAAAACACTGTTACAGGATGAAATAATATTTATTAGGAAATGTTTGCATTTTGTTTAGAAAATTGACTTACTGGGTTTTGATGTTATTGTTGGAAAACGTTAAGCTCTTGAATTAGAATCAAAAGAAAGTGACACTGAAACAAAGAATTCGATCATTCCACACCACAGTATAAAACATGGTGAAACCCCAATACAAAAATTAACTGGGCATGGTGGCATGCACCTGTAATCCCAGCTAGTCAAGAGGCTGAGGCAGGAGAATTGCTTGAACCCAGGAGGCAGAGGTTGCAATGAGTGGAGATCACACCTGCACCACTGCACTCCAGCCTGGGCAACAGGGCGAGACTCCATCTCAAAAAAATAATAATAAAAATAAAGTAATGGGAATTTGGGAGTTGCCTTTGATAGCTCTAGATAAGGCAGGGGGGTCACCTGAGGAAATTTAGAGAAAAGGAGAGGTGCAGTAGGAATTATCTAGAGAATAGCAGCCCAAGTAACATGGGATGATTGCTGTTGAAAAAACACGTGCTTTGAATGAAGAGACCTTCCAAACAGGCTTTGTATGAGCAACATGGCTGTTTATTCACCTGGGTGCAGGTGGGCTAAGTTTGAAAAGGGTATTAGCAAAGGGAAGTGGGATAGGAATTGATCTTATAGGTTTGGGTAGTGTTTTGGGGGGGTGGAAGTGTTGCAGAGTAAGTTCAGTTACAGTGGTGGGGGGTAGGGGCAAGGAGTATACAAGCTCAGTTACAATGGCAGGGTTGGGTGAGAGGTATTTACATTATCATAAGAACAGTTAAGATGGCAGGGTTGGGTGAGGGGCTTGTCGGGAGCTCCACTGGGCAATCAGGGACAATGGTGAATGGAGGCAGGGGGTGGGAGACTTCAGCAGAGGCAAGCAGGACTTCAGACTTTCAGGCTCCAGGCTTGCATATGGAGACCTGACAATTATGTTGCTTAAGGAAGAACAAGACAGTGAGAGCTGTTTTTTCAATGAAACTGACTGATGAATTTCTAGGACACAATCTAACATTCAGTTTTACCAATTTGTATAGAATTTATTCTCTATTATCTTGAATAAGGCTGTTTCTTAAAATAGACTTGAGTTAGTGGGACTTTGGTAAATGAATAAAAAGGGGATTGGATCCACTCTTGAAGTTATAAGAGAAGGAGAGAGAATAGCAGCTATTGGAGGTGAGATAGTGAATAAATGCCTGTAATTCAATTAGAGCAGGAATTTAGAAGAAGAGCTGACCATGAGTTCATGCACACCCTTGGAATAGGATTTAAGTTATTTTATTTGAATATTAAAAGGAGGATGAGTCCAGAGGCTAGATGACTTGGGTACATCTGAGTTACACAGTGTCTTCATTATCTGTCTGTCTTTTCTTCTGTCAGTGTGGTACATTTCTACATTTATCCCCATTTAGTTCTCTGGATTAAATCTCTCTTTACATTTACCTACCTAAAAATGGACTGGAGCTACTATGTTCCTTTCCAAGCCTAGAATTTTATTGCCCACCCTTAAGAGATTGTTCATTTGTTGTACATTTCCATGATGAGTAAAAAACCTGGTCCTAGTCTCTATAATGACACTTTGTGTGGGCAATTAAAGCAGATTTCTATCTATTGGCTACAATTTATAATATGACTGAGATATGAGTCATAGCATAGGTTTTCCTAGAAAAGTAGCCATTGTTTTCAATTCTTTATAGTTTCTGATTAAGAAGTCAGCCATGATCTGCATCAATTTTCCACTGTATGTAATATGTCATTCTCTGGTTGCTTTTGAAATTTCTTTTTTATCTTTCCATTTTATCTGCTTGACTATGATACGTCTTGCTGCGTCTTTGCATTTATACTGATTGGGGTTTGTGGGAGCATTTTGAATCTCTAAACTGATGTCCTTCATAAGCTTCACTTGGTATTTCTTTAAATATTTTTTCTGCTTAATTTTTCTCTGTTCTCTTTCCAGGACTCCAATTGCATATACATTAAGCTGCTTAACAAATGGTTTCACAGCTCTCTGAGAGGGTTTGTTCATTTTAATTACATCATTTTTTCTCTGTTCTTTAGACTAGATCATTTCTATTGATCTATTTTCAAATTCACTGACTCTTTTACTATTTTCAATCTATAGTTAAGTCAATAAATGTTTTATTTCAATAATTTTATTTTTTCAGCTCTAGAATTCACGTTTTGTTCTTTAACATGGTTTTTATTTCTCTACGGATATTCTCTATTAGTTTATTCATTGTATGTATGTTTTCCTTTAAGTCCTTGACCATATTTATAACAGCTGCATTAAAGTCCTTCTCTGCTAATTGCAGCATCTAGACAATATTGGGTTTGCTTTATATTTTTCTCCTCTTCCTCATCTTCCTTATTCTTGAGTATGACCATCATTTTCATGTTTCTACATGTCTCATTTTTAATTGAAAACTGTACATTATGAATACGTAGAGTACGTGTTAAGACTTGTGAGTTGTCAAGGTGATCAATTAAGACAACAGCCAAACTGAAAGCAACAATCAAGGCTTTATTCATGTACTGTGTTAGTGTAAGCAAGAGAGCAAAAAGAGAAGAGTAGTGCCAGCTCTCTCAGTGCTCCATTTTTCCTCATGGAATGGCACCAGGTGAGAGTCAGATCATCCAGCTAGGGAACAAAAGGTTCCTGCAATTTTTTGGACTCGGAGGATGGAGTGAGAGAAACAGGAAGAAGATAAGTGTGAAAAAGACTGAGTCAGAGTGGTGAAAACTGTCCTTGAGGATAAGATCTTGGCAGAGGTGCCTGCACAGTATTTAAGCCGAACCCCACCCCACCCCACACATAAGGCAGCTGCTGAATGGAGGTGCCATGGCTGGAAATGCAGACATGCACAAGAGCATGAGTAGCTGGTGCTGGGGGAGAGGGTGGCTGAGTCCTCCACTTCAGAGTCTTCAGTCTCTGAAGGAATCTCAACTTCCTTCAGAAACTGCAATATACTAACTGTGCACCAAGTCTGGCAAGGAGAGAAAGGGCAGCTTTTCCCCCTTGCCAGGCTGCCAGATAAAGCTTTGTAATTGTTTATGGTTATTCAACTTTGACCTTAAATCAAGTCCCCCATAGAGCTTTAGATTCTGTTTTATCAGCAAGGTCTTTAGGACTTGTAACTTGTGCTGACCTCCTATCTCATTCTGTGGCTTAGAATGCCTTAACTGTCTGGGAATGCAGACTAGTAGGTTTCAGCCTCATTTTACCCAGCTCCTATTTAAGATGGAGTTGCTCTGGTTCACATGCTTCTGACATTAGCATGTCTATAAAAGTTCTACTTTTTCAGCATTCAGTGACCAGGTAAAATGGCCCCTCTGGGAAACCTTCTCTAACTCCACTATGCAAGTAGGCACTTCCTTTTTTGTACATCTTTGGTTGTTTTTCTTTTAGAGACCAATATACCTCTACAGTTGATGGTTTTAGGCCAAACCAAGTGTGCCAAAAGAAAGTGAAAATACCTGTTGTTATTTTTCTACTCACTCTAGGATGAAAAAATGGTCTCTGCGTTTGTTTCTGCCTCACAGAATGGAGTCCCAATTCAGGTACTTATAATTTTGTGGGCAATTCATCTTCCCACTTAGGAAACCCAGGTTTTAGTAAGATGCTAGGGGTTGCATGAAATCTTGATTTGAACTTAGAAAACTAGAGTAATTTAGCTGTTTTCTATCACAATGCTAAGTTGCCTGAATGTCTTTCCAGACATAAAAGAAGTCTTCACGACAGTAAGGAATAACAATATTAGAAGACCTTGCTCATCATATAATGAGGCTAATTCTGTGTGCACCAGGTCCTCTGCTCCAGGAATTCAGTCACCATATGTGGAAGAAGAGAGAGATTATGCCTTGGCCCACTGCATTTGATGATGTCCTTGCCAGTTACGGATTGGCAAATGGAAAGTGAGTATCATCTGGAAGGGAGAAATAGAGGTACAAAAAGAGGAAGTTTCACGGCCAACGCCCCACAGCAAGTTAATGATCAAGCAATGGCATATTACTTATTTGTAGATATGATGTGATTATTAGGGCCAGTCAGAGGCTTTCTCTGTCCACAGTTGCCTTTGTGGTGCCTAAAATCCTACCGCCAAAGAGTAATTTTCACTGGATGTAAAGTCTGTCTGATTTCTAGGGTTCTCTACGGTCATGTAAGTACCATGGGAGGAGGTAATAACTTCCTCCATGAGCTAACATGACAATTGTGAAAACAAGGCTCTGTAAAAAAAAGAATAAGGCTAGGCATCTATTGAGAGAGTAAGGACATGACTCATGTCCACTGATTTTACTTTAATGTTTAACCTATAGAATGTTTAGCTTCAATATTTAGCTTTGATAGCCAGATCTAGGCAGAGAAAATGCAAGAGGTAACCTAGAGGGGGAAGGAGAAGAAGCTAGATATGTAAAATAGCTGATCTGAAATTATCCACTAATTCAAATTAAGGTACATTAATTTCTTCAGAGGCTGCTGGAATGCTTTGTCTTGGTGGAATAAACTAAATGGAGCTGTTCTGTAATTCATCACTAACATTACTGCCTATCACTTCCATTTCTGATGTTTACTCAGCCATAAGTAAGCAGATTATGCAGCTTGCTATCCACAGGGATGGAGTGTGCTTGTTTCATTCTTATTTAAATGCAGGGTTGAATCCAAGCCTATTCGTGATATGATTGCCAAGATCCTCACTGGGAGATTCAATTCTTCAATACACTGGAAGATATCCAAGTTGTCCTGGCTGTGGTGAGCATAGATGGATGGAAATGGCATGACCAATTAAGGACACCATCAATCAGTCAATTAATAAACTAATTGAACAAATATAGGACACTTGGTTAAGCATTCCAGAGGACATAAACATGCTAACAATTAATCCCTATCCTGAAATTATTTAGGAAATACTGAAAGGCCACTTTCAACCCTGTTGACTTCCTTCACTGATCCAATAGTAGCCAGCACCTGTATGTTCACTGTGAGTCCATGACAGGCATGTAGTTGATTCTTTCTCTTAGATGGCTCTAGGAATCATCTGCTGTGGCCAAACTCCCCAAACTGGCACTCATGACAGCTGCATGACACTACTGCTGCTGGTAGTCTGTACATCCAACTGGCCCTCTGCCCTAGTTCTTAGGCTTTTGTGTTTTTTTGTTTTGTTTTTGTCTTTGTTCCTATTACTGCTGGACCTTAGCCCTGAACCCCAGCCCAGTCAGTGAAAGTCCTGATGCCCTCAGCCCCCTTGCCCTCTCTCTAAAGAAAGGTTTCCCAAACTTGGCACGCTTGATGTTTGGGGCCAGGTAATTCTTTGTGTGGGGCAATCCTGTGCATCTGGGATGTTAAACAGCATCGCTATCCTCTACTCACTAGACACCACTAGCAGCTCCCACTCCCACAATTATGACAACTAAAAGTGCGTTTAGACGTGGCCAAATGTCCTTTGGCGGTCAAAATTACCCCCAGTTGAGAACCCTTGCTCTAAATGCTCTTCTACCTCTCTCCGTTGACTCAGAAAGACTTCCTTTGGCTGTGAGTCCATGATGCAATCACGAGCTTCTGACTTACTTTTCTTTCTCCTCCCACTGGTGTTATAAAGGCACAGGGCTAGTCTTTCCTATCTGACTTCTAGGTCAACACTTGATATAGAAAACGCACTTGAGGCATATTTTTTAAATGCCTGAGAGCCCGAGTGCCTCCATCCTGGAATCAAGGAAGAGATTGGGAGATTTAATTCTTCAATACATTGAAACATGTCCATGTTGCTCTGGCTGCATTGAGCATAGATGGATGTGAATGGCATGACCATTTAGCCTTGGGGATAGATGCTGGATCGAATCAGACTCAGGTTAACAGCACACTTGACTGTTGACAGTTTACAGAGTTAGCTAACAGGTCACGCCTATTACGCAAGTTGATCTGTTCATTCCACCCTGCTCCATCACCACCCCATAGAACAGTTTTGCTCACCCTCGTCAGTTGTTACTAAGAAGTCTCAATAACCCTTAAGATAGAGCCATGCTTTTCACAGCAAACATAAAATCACAGGATGGCTCCTAACATTATCAAGCAGCACACAATAAATTCACACTGAAAAGGTGCCTGCTATTTACTGGGATAATGGTGGAGCATTTGAAACATGAATTGGGCGTTAAAGAAAGGGGTAATTTGAAGAAGTGGAAGTGGGAGGATAAAGGAATGGTTAATTCAAAGTGTTTAATGTGGGGAAAATAATATAAGCACTGCAGAGAGTTGAGGAAAAAACATGGTATACTCTAGAGGGCAAATGTTATAAGGAAACAACCAGGGGAAAAGGAACTAATGAAGAGACTAAGGTATGAAAATACACGAGGCATTTTTCCATGCTAGCGTGACAATCTGCCTATCTGGAGTGACTACTATGTAAAAAAGTAAGTGACCCTTAGAAGAAGAGTCTCCTCTGGCAGATAACCTGGAAGGAGAATATACTTGACCAGGTAATTATTCATTCAGCCAAATACACTGGCAAACTAATCCTAAGGTCATAGGGAGAAATAAACAACAAGAATATCTATGAAGTCCTTGACAAAGATTAATAAGGGGGCACAGTTCTATGTGAAGAGTGCAGGTTAGGGATCTGACAGCCACAGAATGGCTTTTTGATCTAAGTTCCTTAAACCTCAGCTTTAAAATGGGGAAAACAGTAACCTTGCGTGTGTGGGGTGACAGCTGTTAAGATAATGTATGATCTTATATACAGTAGACCCTTACCAAATGAAAACTATCTTTTTTAATCTGCCAAATATTGAGGCATCACTGAAAGTTACAATGGACAATCACAGCATACTTCTGACATATAGATGAAGAGACAGATAAATGAAAACCCATGAATAATAAATAGTACTAATATATGTAACTGACCTGAACTAAGTAGTGTGTAAACAGAATGCCACTATATTTTTTTCTCACCATCCTCTGGTAAAATGGCTCTGTTTAGTCTTCCTGCTGTGGCACTGGATGAAATTTCAGGCAAATTCCAGAACTTTTCCATTAATTCAAAATTCTAAAACTTCAATAACATATACCCAAACTTCAGTCTTTTACCCAATCTAAAGCTTACCCTCTTTCTAAACTCTGCTGTGAATCATGTTTTGAGATCAACAGGGAAAAGAACTGTGATAGCTCCTTCATTATTTCTCCCTACCTTTATCTTCTACCTGTCTTCCCCACTGACTCTGCCTTTGGCTTTTCCAAGGTTGCAGATTCCCAACCGCAGTCCTCCTACTGCAGCTCCCTGTTATGGACAGTGCCTCTTTATTGGCCACCAATGACTCCTCTGTCAAGCCCTGGCTTCTAGCAGCTCTTGTTCTAGGATATAACCCAGAGTCTTCACCTGTCCGTCCCACAGGAAACACATACTCTTATCCACTGGAAGTCAGGCTCATTCTCTATGGTGTCAGAGTAGACCTCTTTGGACCCTTTGAAAATCTCTCATCATCTCCCTCTGGGGTGGGGTATGTCCCAGCATTCTGACTCCCTCTGGACCTCATGGTAAATCCTTACCTTGTTCTTACATAGCCTGGAGGTGATAGAATGTATGAAGGCAGGTTAGTTTTGGGTCATTCTCTGTATAAGTCCTGCAAGTTAGTCAAGTGACTTGCTTTTAAATGAGGGAATACTTAATACCTATTGTTCCCAGGTTTGAGAGCTTAATTAAAAATCCAAAAAAGAAAAAGTCCCATTTTTACATCCTTTAACATATGTACTTAGTGATGAAAGTTTAGGCACAAATAAAAACTGATAATGATGTAGCAGCATACAGAGAGATCATCTGTTGTCAATCACTGTAGAAAGAGCAACCCAGCATTAACAATATAACACAGTTAAACAAAATAGTATTAACTCACTAAATTCTCAGAACAGCACTGTGTTCACTGACAGGTTAATGAATAACAAAAATGTAATGTGTGTGTGTCTGTACACACACAAACACACACGCAATATATATAAATGCAGTGTTATTCAGCCACAAAAAGAAATGAAGTTCTGATACATACTAAAATACAGTTGAACCTTGAAGACATCAGGCTGAGTGAAAAACCCAATCACAAAAAGACGAATACTGTATAATTCTACTTCTGTGAAGTATCTAAAGTAGTCAAATCTAAAGAGACAAAAAGTGAAATGGTGGTTGCTAGGGAGGGGCCAAAGGATAATAAGGAGTTATTGTTCAATGGGTATAGAGTTTCAGTTGAGGGGAATGAAAAGATCTGCAGACGGATGGTGGTAATTGCTGCACAACAATGGGAATGGACTTAACGTCACTGAAATGTACACTTTAAAATGGTTAAAATGATAAAATTTCTGTTGTGTATATTTTATGACAACTTTAAAAACCAAAGAGAAAAAGTAGATGGAGGAATAGCCAGAAAATGGACAACTTTGTGCGAGTGACTGAGGGCAAAAATAGCCTGAAGCAGCAGGCTGCTTGTCTCACCAAACTCTAGAAGGACTCAGACCCAATTATTGGGGTGAAGCTTGGGACTTAGAGCAGAAGAAATCAACTAAAATCTAGATCTTTGCACCCACCCCACTGACAGGCTTTCCCATATTCTGAGTTTTCCTGATGACTTTTCCACATAGAGTGACAACCCCACAGGTTTATCTAGGACTGAGGGGTTTTCTGAGACGTAGAACTTTCACTGCTAAACTGGAAGCAATTGATCACACTATATTTAACATGCACCTCTGTCCTCTGTATTTCTTTTGAGAGTAGAAAATGAAGGTTGATCAGATTCAGATTTATTTTTATGACAAAGCTACTTCATAGGTGGTGTTGGGTTCTCTCATCAGAAGATATATGGTGTTTCCTTGAGTCTTTTTTGAATGGTGTTAGCAGCCACTGATGCTCAATACCTACATTCATTTTGCAAAATTGCTATATTGTAATTCTATTATTTTGTCTTTATTTATTAGGTAAAATACTTTTACAGAGCAACATCCCCATAAACTATTTGATTCTTTCTTTTTATTTACCGCTTTTAAAAATAATGAGTTTGTTCCCCAGTGTTCTCTAATGTTGACCAATTAGATTTCCTTCATATGCTTACAAGCTCAGGATTTTAAAAATATCTAATGCATCTCAATTCATTGCATTTATTTTCCTTTTTGATGCTCAATTGTCCCATCTTTGGCTACAAGGGCCTTTTAAAGTGGGCTCCTGAGTCCTTTTGACATGATGCCATTAGTCATTCACAGTTTTTCTTGCTGTCTATAGGACAATTTGTTCTGGGCCGGGAATCAGCCATTTCTCTAAATAACTCTGGCTGCTTTTAATGGGAAATGGTATAAGACTATCATTTGGCTGCTAGGGATAGTTATTGCTACTAGGTCGGTCATTATTTCTAGACTTTTTCAGTAGACAAGGCTAAGATTTATTTTTTTAAAAAAAATATATAAAATACATGACAAATTTAAAATGATGCTTCAATTTAAATTCAGACTAGAGCTTTTATTTAATCTTCTATTGTGCCCTTTTTCCCATGATGAGAATTCTGATGTCAGCAACACTGAGGATGATACAATTTGAATTTCATATAATTACTCATTTGTCTTATGTAACAATACATACTCTACAACTTAGAATAACAATATCAAATTCTACAAACAATATGATTACTGAAAACTATTTAAATATATTTTGGAACAGTTTTGTCTTTGGAGTATAACCCACTACAGTTGTATAATCAAAATATTGCATTTAGTGAGCCGAGATCGCGCCATTGCACTCCAGCCTGGGTAACATGAGTGAAACTCTGTCTCAAAAAAAAAAAATTGCATTTAAAAATTATTTAGGATAGTTTTCTAATGAGTTTTTTAATACTTTATTCTTAAATATGAATGGACAGCTCAGGATCACCAGTTATTGCTCTAAAGCCTTCAAAAAAAAATTAAAAATATGCCCAAAAAAACTGACATCAAAAAGGATAGCTATATTTTTTAAAGCAATAGGAGAGTTTGAAAATGCAATTGAGAAAATATTTCAGAAAGGAGCAAAAACAAAAAGAAAAAGATTAGGAGAGATAGGTTAGAGGATCAATCCAGAACACTCAATCAGTAGGAACTCCAGAGATGAAAAAGAATAAAAAAGAAAAACTATCAGACAACCTTCCAGAACTGAAAAACATGTTTCTGGGTTGAAAGAGCTTGTCAAAATGCCCAGAAGAATGAATGAATGAACGAATGAATGAATAAAAAAACTAATTAAGATACATGATAGTAAAATATTATTACTTTAGAGATAAAGAGAAGACTCTTAGAAACTCAGGGGAAAAATGTGTGCATAATTAGAATCTGCAATCAGAATCATGTCAGACTATTCCAAGAGTCACACTGGAAGCTACAAGACTGTGGAACAATGCCTTCCAAATCCAGAGAAAAACTTATTCCCAGCTATTATTCTACACTATCAAATTATAAGCAGGTATAAGAGTAGAATAAGAATAGCATTAGCCCTGACTCAAATGTTCATCCATCTATACTCTTTCTTAGAATGATATGGAAGATATATTTTAGCAAAATAAAGGATAAATGAAGAATAAGTAAGACAGGAATCCAGCAAACAGCAAATCCAACACAGGAAAGAGAAAAAGGAAGGTTTCAAATGAGCCAAACTAAATTGGAGCAGTAGAATCAAGGGCTCAAGGAAGGAGGTACCAGGGGGAAATATATTTAACTATAGATTATCAGATGTATTTAAGCACTTGAATAACAATATTGACACCTATTTGCCATATCTGTTGAACAGATTTACTTGAAGATTTGGAAAAAAGTTTCATAAATAAATGTAAAATCAGGCCAGTATTAATTCTAGAAAAAAAATTAAATATTGTACCCCAAAGGAGTTATAACTATGGCATACCTTTTGGCTCAGCAGCAAATATATGTATATCATAGTATAAATACTGACTTTGCTTTGAATAAACTTTTACCTTTGGAGTAATTTTAGATTTATAGAACAGTTGTCAATACAGTATAGAGAGTTCCTGTATACCCTTCACCCAGCTTCCCTGTATTTTAATATCTTCCATAACCATGTGACATTTTTCAGTACAGTACTGTGTAACACTAGAGACCATTTTAATTTCACCAGTTTTTCTATTCCAGAATTTAGTGCATAAGTCCACATTGCATTTAGAAACACTGACTTGTAATGTAACCAAAAATTGCACTTTAACCACGTTAGGGGGATTAAGAAGAAAATGAGGGGGCTGTCTAAAAGAGGCAAAATCTTCCTCTTCGTAATAGGATACCATGGCAGATCTCATCTAAGACTCAAAAGTCAAAAAAATGTTCAGGTATTACAAAAGAAAGAGCTGAAACATTGAAAGTAGTTGCTTCTGACACCTGAGAATAGGCCCTGAGGAGGACTTGGGAGAAAGATACTGCTGTTATTTTGTAACAAATCATTTAGTACTCTGTCGCTTTTAACTATATGCAGGTATTATTTTTATAAAAGTAAAAGTAAATTCAAATATATAATAAGCCAAATAAACTAATATTCATAAAATTAGCAGATTAGAAAAGAGATTCCAATAGATCAAAAGGCAAAGTTTATGAACAAACCATGTTTTGAGAAAATAACATAATAAAATATTTGTCTGAAAATAAATTCAATCTCTCTAATAATCTAACAAAGGCAAACTTTAAAATAGCAGGCTAATATTTTGCCAATCAAGTTATAAAAGTATAATAAAAATAATAATATTCAATATTGACTTTTTTGTGATAAGGCAAGCACTACACAGTGATATTGAAATTGGAGACGTGTACTATGGTATATTTTTTTGGTAAAATAGTGGATAAAAATGTGTACCAAGAATCTAAAAAATTTTCATGCTTTTTGACCTAGTTGAAATTACTTTTTGATTCTTACTTTTGGGAATATGTGTTAAGGAAATAACCCAAAATATACAGAGAAACATTTATTTGTAAAAAATTTTAGCATTAAAAAGTGATATTTAAGAAGTACATCTACTAACATTAGAAAATGCTAATATTATATTAAGATTTAGAAAAAATATAGGTTTGTGTATATGGAGTGCTATCAACTATGTGAAAGAAATACTGTAGATAAAACATGCAAGGAAATTCATCAATATGGAAGTTAATGGATATTATCACAAAGCGGTGAGATTGGGGGTGATTTTGGTTTTATCCTCCTTTGTACATACTGAACTCTATATTATTTTATAGTAGGAACGTATTGCACTTACTACCCACAAAAACCTTAACTGTTATTTAAAGGATGTGAGGTACATGCACCTGACACAAGACAGGAATTGCCATTTTGGAAATGTGTCTTTGACTCCACTTTTGCTCTGGTGTCCCGGTTCCCATCCTGTTCCCTTCCTAGCACTCTGTCTTTAGCCTCTGGTGCATTGATTTCAAATTGTTTCTTTAATTTTTTAAATTCACCAAACCGTTATTTAGTACCTACTTGGTTTAATCCTTACAGGTGTCATATACCAGGCAACTTGATGCAAAGCAGAAGAAAGCATGATCTCTTCAATCAAGCAGCTTTGAGTCTCATGGGAGACACAGATACAAAATTATTGCACAAAGTAATAAATACTACTAAGCTGAACCACATGAAATTGCCATTTTTGTAGGTCAAAAAGAGTCAACCGCTGGCAATTTCTTATAAATTCTGTGAATGGAGAGAGGTCGGGCAAGTGGCTTTATACCTTCCAGTTATATTAGCTTTGTAATAGAAAGTTTCTTGCAGTGGAATATCAAGCACTGGGATAGTTCTAAGTGACATGAAATGATACGATGCTAGTGGGAAGAGCCTTTGATTTTCCTGGGCTGTTATTTTTTAGGGACAAACAACTGAGTTAAGTTGCTAAAAATTATAGTGAGCTTTCTTAGAGCCAGTTGAGAGTCATTTACAGGGAGATAATGGAAACCAGGAGAGTGGGTGTGCTTGGAAAGGGAGATGCCAAGAAAGAGAAGTGAATGCTTTATGTAGTGGGCGAGGAGAGCCAGACAGAGGAAGCCAGAAAGAGAAACAAAATAGTACAGATTCTGCAGAATCAAATGAGAAAAGAGCTCCAAGGATGCAGTATGCAGGAGTATTACAGAATGAATAGAGATGTGGACAATTAACAAAGGCTATCGGATTTGTCCATAGGAGGGCATCGGTAACCTGAGGGCATGTTTTTTGGAGTGGTCAGAGCAGAAACCCGATTGTGAAGGATAGGAGCAAGGCAGCGTGCACAGTGGTTTTAATAACAGCCATGGGTCCTGGGGTCAAACAGTCCAGGTTTACTTTCTTGTTCCACAGCTAAGAAGATACGTGACTTTAGGCATGTTACCATCTCCATGCTTCCCTATCCTCATGTACAAAATGAGGAAAACGACAATAGCCCCTTTTGTGATTGATCGCTCTAATGGATACAATTCTTCACAATTCCTCATATCCACGTCTTTTGTCATGTAACCTTGCAGTACCCTTTCATTCTGACTCTGAGCTCAGCTTGTTGACTTTTTTTGACCAATAGAATGAGGTAGAAGTGACACCAAGCCAGTTCTGACCACAAGAAGCCTTCTGTCCTTCTTTTTGCTTGCTCTCTTGCCCCTCTGCCATCACCTGGAGAATGTATTCAGATGAGCCTGCTGAAAGAAGAGAGGCATATTAGGGTAAAATTGAGTCTCCCAGGTAGTCTCAGCTGGGGCCAGCCTTGATCAGCTGACACCCAGTATATAAGTGAGCCAGTCACAATCAGCAGAGTCACCCAGCTGACTCCAGATACATGAGCAACAAATGTCTATTATTGAATGCACTGAGACTTTGTTGTTGCTTGTCAGGCAGCAATGCTGTGCAAACAGATAACCAAAATACTGGTTTGTTGCAGGATTAAGTGAGATAGCATATGTAGACTACTTTGAATAGTGCCTAACACATAGTAACTGCTTAAACATGTGCAACTCATTCTATCATTTTCAGAGATATTGATTGTTTTTCTGGGGCCACCCAGGGACAGCTGAAATACAAAAGTAGCCTATATAGGCTAATCATTTGGTGTTTCTGCAAACTGATATTTTTTCCATCTTTCTCATTGCTTATTTAGTGAGGAAGGAAGAAAACTGGATTCCTTTGAATAATTTTTGGAGCCAAAACTGATTTACTTAGTAAGCCATTTTTACTAACTGAAACAGAGCTGATGTTCTAGAAAATAGAATGGCAAATTATCTGCCACATTTCAGAATTACACTTCTTCTTTAGTGTTCTTTTGTGGTTTCCAAACAAGAAAATTTCTGGGGCAGTATATTAAAGAGTGTAAAACTCAGAACATAAAACAAACCTCTCATTTCCAGTAAATGACACTATACCATGCATTATTCAGTTTTGGAATTTCAGCTGAGTGGGACTTCTGACTCTTAGCTGACTGACTACATGTTGAATCATAAAAATACTTGACAAAAGTAGGATGCACTCACCAGGAAGTTTTCCTCCTTCTTCTCTTTATTATTATTCCCACATAAAATCAAGGTCTGGCTCTGTAGAAGCAACATATTTTTGTTTCATTTTATTGCACTGGAGGTTTAGTATTCCTTGGATAAAGCAAAACTCATGGACACCATTACAACTAGCCCATGCCTTGCTTGGCTTTTGGGATGTGGAGAAGCTGCATAATCAGGTTACCCTTTTGTAAATGTGTCTACAATTGCTGGCATAAAGAATCAGGTGGAACAATTTGGCATCTGATATAAGCATCTTGTTTTACAGTTGGAAAAGATCACCTGGTCTAGAATAAAAAATGTAAAAAGTAAGTTCTATCAAACCAAAGGTTTAGAACCCTCTAAATCCAGCCCCAGCTTTTTGTCCCTGCCTTTTCTTCCATGATTTATTGAAGCAAAGCACAACGGGCTATTAACTTTTCCCTGAGAAATAAACATCAACCACAAGAGCACACTAAAGTTCAGGAGTTTACGCCCCAGACAGGTTTGGGCTGATTATCCAACAAGCTTCCCTCCCTTTCAACTGTCCTCACAATGCTGAGAGCCCTACTGACCAGGAGTCTTTTGAATCTTAGCTGACTACTGATTGCACGCTGAGTCCGAAAAATGCTTGACAGAAATAGAATGCACTCTCTAGGAGGTTTTCCTCCTCCTCCTCTTCCTCTTCTTCTACTCCTCCTCCTCTCCTTCCTCCTACTCCACCTTCTCGCATGAAATCAAGGTCTGGCTCTGCAAAATCAATGTGTATTTTTTCAGTTTACTGCAGTGAAGTTTTAGTATTCCTTAGGTTAAACAAGAGCTCTGAATACTTTTTACAATTAACCCACTTCTTGTTTGGTTTTGGGGCCAAGCAAATCATTTGTACTTATCCAAGTGTAAGGAGTAGCATCTCATCAGTAAGTCCCTCATCCTATTTCACTGGGTTCAAATTCCAGCTCTACCATGTACTAGCTGTGTGATCTTGGGAAAATTATGCAAATGCTTTCTCATCAATAAAATGAGGATGATACTGCATAATACTTTATGGTTTTGAGAAAAATTCAAATCAGTAATTCATGTAATGGAGTAGTCCAGTTTCTGCTAATAGTCAGTGCCCATTTTTTTTATTCAACAAATATTTATACAACAGAAACTGTTGTAGGAATTTAACAAAACAAATAAAGAATGACATAGGTCTTACATTCTAGCCAGGGAGGCAGACAAGCAACCGTAAATCAATAAAATGGGTAAATTTCAGAGTATGTTCCACAATGATAAATGATATGAAACAAAAGGAAAAGTAATACATGGTGAGAGGGATGGGAGAGGTGAGTGAAGTGTGGGGAAAGTTACAGTACTGAATAGAATAGGAAAGCCTTATTAAGGTGGGACTGGAGCAAAACTCAAGGGAGGTGAGGAAGTAAGCTGAGCAGGTAACCAGTGGAAGAACATTTTGAGCTTGAGCCAAGCCCAAGTGTAGGGGCTCAGAGGATTAGAAGGAGAGCCAGCAAAGAGTGGCAGAAGATGAAGTCAATAGGATAATAGTTTTCAATCAGGTGGGACCCTGAAAGCTAGTCTAAGAGCTTTAGTTTCCACTCTGAGCGACATGTAGAATGATTGAAAGGACTTTGGGCAAAGGAGTGGCATAATCTGACTGACATTTTAAGGGGCTCAGCCTGGCTCTCTGTTGAAAATAGATTGTAGGGGAGAAAAGCAAAAATCAAAAAGACCTGTTGCTACTGTTGTACCTTAGGTGATGGATGACGGCAGCTCAGGTTGGAGTCTGGGGGTAGGAGTAGGGAGAATAAAAGAAGGATAGCCTTGGAGATGGTGAGAAGTGGTCAAATTTGAGATGTGCTTTGCAAACCTAATTAAATACTGTGAGAAATTCGATATGGAATGTGAAAGAATCAAGGCATTAAGCCTGAGCAACTGAAAAGATAGAGTTACCGTCTACTAGAACAAGGGAGGTTGTATACAGGAAAAAGCGACAGTTCAGTCTTGTTACTTAAGAAACTTTAGCTACTTTTCTTATTATCACATTCTGCCTCAAACTGTTATAAACATATGTACCTGGGGTGGCTGGCAAGATGGCCGAATAGGAACAGCTCTGGTCTGCATCTCCCAGCGACATCAATGCAGAAGGTGGGTGATTTCTGCATTTTCAACTGAGGTACCCAGCTTATCTCATTGGAACTGGTTAGACAGTGGGTATATTCCATGGAGGGCAAGCCAAGACAGGGTGGGGTACCACCTCACCTGGGAAGTGCAAGGGGTTGGGGAATTCCCTTTCCTAGCCAAGGGAAGCCTTGAAGGACTGTGTCTTGAGAAACAATGCAATCAGGCTAGATACTAAGTTTTTCCCACAGTCTTTATAACCCGCAGACCAGGAGATTCCTTTGGGTGCCTACACCACCAGGTCCCTGGGTTTCAGGCACAAAACTGGGCAGCCATTTGGGCAGATACTGAGCTAGCTGCAGGTTTTTTTTTCATACCCCAGTGGCACCTGGAATATCAGTAACACAGAACCATTCACTCCACTGGAAAGAAGGCTGTAGCCAGGGAGCCAAGTGGTCTAGCTCAGCATGTCCCACCCCCATGGAGACCAGCAAGCTAAGATCCACTGGCTTGAAATTCTTGCTCCAGCACAGCAGTCTGAAGTTGACCTGTGATGCTCAAGGTTGGTGCAGGGAGGGACATCCACCATTACTGAGGCTTGAGTAGGCAGTTTTCCCCTCACAGTGTAAACAAAGCCACAGAAAAGTTCAAACCACAGCTCAGCATAGCTGCTGTAGTCAGACTGCCTCTCTAGATTCCTCCTCTCTGGGCAGGGCATCTCTGAAAGAAAAGCAGCAGCCCCTGTCAGGGGCTTATAGATAAAACTCCCATCTCCCTGGGACAGAGCACCTGAGGGAAGGCATGGCTGTGGATGCAGCTTCAACAGACTTAAACGTTTCTGCCTGCCAGCTCTAAAGAGAGCAGTGGATCTCCCAGCACAGAGCTTGAGCTCTGCTAAGGAACAGACTGCCTCCTCAAATGGGTCCCTGAGCCCCATGCCTCCTGGCTGGCAGATACCTCCCAACAGGGTCAAGAGTTACCTTATACAGGAAAGCTCGGGCTAGCATCTGGCAGATGCCCCTCTGGGACGAAGCTTCCAGAGGAAGGAACAGGCAACAATCTTTGCTGTTCTGCAGCTTCTGCTGGTGATACCCAGGCAAACATGGTCCGGAGTGGACCTCCAGCAAACTCCAGCAGACCTGCAGCAGAGGGGCATGACTGTTAGAAGGAAAAATAACAAACAGAAAGGAATAGCATCAACATCAACAAAAAGGACGTCTACACAGAAACCCCGTCTGAAGGTCAACAGCATCAAAGACCAAAGGTATATAAATCCACAAAGATGAGGAAAAAACAGCGCAAAAAGGCAGAAAATTTCAAAAACCAAAACACCTCTTCTCCTCCAAAAGATCACAACTCCTCACGAGCAAGGGAACAAAATTAAATGGATAATGACTTTGATGAATTGACAGAAGTAGACTTCAGAAGGTAGGTAATAATAAACTCCTCCAATCTAAAGGAGCATGTTCTAACCCAATGCAAGGAAGTTAAGAACCTTGAAAAAAGGTTAGAGGAATTGCTAACCAGAATAACCTGATTAGACACGAAGAACATAAATGACCTGATGGAGCTGACAAATACAGCACAAGAACTTCATGAAGTATATACAAGTATCAACAGCCAGATCAATCAAGTGGAAGAAAGGATATCAGAGATTGAAGATCAACTTAATAAAATAAAGCACGAAGACAGGATTAGAGGAAAAAAGAATGACAAGGAATCAACAAAGCCTTCAGGAAATATAGGACTATATGAAAAGACCAAACCTACATTTGATTTGATTGGTGTACCTGAAAGTGTTAGGGAGAATGGAACCAAGGTGGAAAACACTCTCCAGGATATTATCCAGGAGAACTTCCCAAGTCTAGCAAGACAGACCAACATTCAAATTCAGGAAATACAGAGAACACCACGAGATACTCCTCAAGAAGAACAACCACAAAACACAATATCGTCAGATTCACCAAGGTTGAAATGAGGGAAAAAATGTTAAAGGCAGCCAGAGAGAAAGGTCAGGTTACCCACAAAGGGAAGCCCATAAGACTAACAGAGAATCTCTTGTCAGAAACCCTACAAGCCAGTAGAGAGTGGGGGGCCAATATTCAACATTGTTAAAGGAAAGAATTTTCAACCCAGAATTTCATATCCATCCAAACTAAGCTTCACAAGTAAAGGAGAAATAAAATCCTTTCCAGGCAAGCAAGTGCTGAGAGATTTTGTTACCACCAGTCCTGCCTTACAAGAGCTCCTGAAGGAAGCACTAAATATGGAAAGGAAAAATCAGTACCAGCCACTGCAAAAACAAACCAAATTGTAAAGACCACTGATGCTATGAAGAAACTACATCATGTAAATGGTCTACATGCCCCAAAGACTGCCAAATTGGATAAAGAGTCAAAACCCGGAGGCATACTATATTCAGGAGACCCATCTCATGTGCAAAGACACACATAGGCTCAAAATAAAGGGATGGGGGAATATTGCCAAGCAAATGGAAAGCCAAAAAAAGCAGGAGTTGCAATCCTAGTCTCTGATAAAACATACTTTAAACAAACAAAGATTAAAAAAAAAAAAAAAAGACAAAGAAGGCATTACATAATGGCAAAAAGATCAATGTAACAAGAGCAGCTAACTATCCTAAATACATATGCACCCAATAGAGGAGCGCCCAGATACATAAAGCAAGTCCTTAGAGACCTACAAAGAATCATAGACTCCCACACAATAATAGTGGGAGACTTTAACAATCCACTGTCAATATTAGACGGATCAATGTGAGAGAAAATTAACAAGGATATTGAGGACTTGAACTCAGCTCTGGACCAAGCAGACCTAATAGACATCTACAGAACTCTCCACCCCAAATCAACAGAATATAAATTCTTCTCAGCACCACATCACACTTATTCTAAAATTGACCACATAATTGGAAGAAAAACACGCCAGCAAATCTAAAAGAATGGAAAGCATAACAGTCTCTCGGACTATAGTGCAATCAAATTAAAACTCAGCATCAAGAAACTCACTCAAAACTGCACAACTACATGGAAACTGAGCAGCCTGCTCTAGAATGACTACTGGGTAAATAACAAAATTAAAACAGAAATAAATAAGTTATTTGAAACCAATGAGAACAAAGACACAATGTACCAGAATCTCTGGGACACAGCTAAAGCAGTGTTTAAAGGGAAATTTATACTACTAAACGCCCACAGGAGAAAGTGGGAAAGATCTAAAATCAACACCCTAACATCACAATTAAAAGAACTAGAGAAGCAAGAGCAAACAAATTCAAAAGTTAGCACAAGACAAGAAATAACTGAGATCAGAGCAGAACTGAAAGAGATCGGGACAGGAAAACCCTTCAAAAAATCAATGGATCCAGGAGCTGGTTTTTGAAAAGATTAACAACATAGGTAGATTGCTAGCCAGACTAATAAAGAAAAAAAGAAGAATCAAATAGACACAATAAAAAATGATAAAGGGGAAATCACCATTGATCTCACAGAAAGTATGGGCCATTTTCACACTATCTATTCTTCCTAACCATGAGTATGAAATGTTTTCCTATCTGTTTGTGTCCTCTCTTATTTCCTTGAGCAGTGGTTTGTAGTTCTCCTTGAAGAGGTCCTTTACATCCTTTGTTAGTTGTATTCGTAGGTATTTTATTCTCTTTGTAGCAATTGTGAGTGGGAGTTCGCTCTTGATTTGGCTCTCTGTCTGTTTCTGGTTTATAGGAATACTTGTGATTTTTGCACAGTGATTTTGTATCCTGAGACTTTGCTGAAGTTGCTTATCATCTTAATGAGATTTTGGGCTGAGACGATGGGGTCTTGTAAATATACAGTCATGTCATCTGCAAATAGAGACAATTTGACTTCCTCATTTCCTGATTAAATACCCTTTATGTCTTTTTCTTGCCTAATTGTTATGACTAGAACTTCCAATACTATGTTGAATAGGAATGGTGGCCCTCTCTCACTATTCTTATTCAACATAGTATTGGAAGTTCTGGCCAGGGCACGCAGGCAAAGGAAAGAAATAAAAGGTATTCAAATAGGAAAAGAGGAAGTCAAATTGTCTCTGTTTGCAGATGACATGATTGTGTCTTTAGAAAACCCTATTGTCTGAGCCCCAAATCTCCTTAAGCTGATAAGCAACTTCAGCAAAGTCTTAAGATACAAAATCAATGTGCAAACTCACAGCATTTCTATACACCAATAATGACAGAGAGCCAAATCATGAGTAAACTCCCATTTGCAATTTCTACAAAGAGAATAAAACAGCTAGGATTACAACTTATAATGGATATGAAGGACCTCTTCAAGGAGAACTACAAACCACCGCTCAAGGAAATAAGAGAGGACACAAAAAAATGGAAAAATATTCCACGCTCAAGAATCAATATCATGAAAATGGCCATACTGCCCAAAGTAATTTATAGATTCCATGCTATCCCCATCAAGCTATCATTGACTTTTTTCACAGAATTAAAAAACTATAATTTAAATTTCATACAGAACCAAAAAAGAGCTGGTATAGCCAAGACACTCCTAAGCAAAAAGAACAAAGCTGGAGGCATCATGCTACCTGACTTCAAACTATACTACAAGGGTATAGTAATAAAAACAGCACAGTACTGGTACCAAAACAGATATATAGACTTATGGAACAGAACAGAGACCCTCAGAAATAACACCATACATCTACAACCATTTGATCTTTGGCAAATCTGACAAAAACAAGCAATGAGAAAAGGATTCCCTATTTAATAAATGATGTTGGAAAAACTGGCTAGCCATATACAGAAAGCTGAAACTGGACCCCTTCCTTACACCTTATACAAAAATTAACCCAAGATGGATGAAAGATTTAAACATAAGACCTAAAACCATAAAAACCCTAGAAGAAAACCTAGGCAATACTATTCAGGGCATACACATGGGCAAAGACTTCATGATTAAAACACCAAAAGCATTGGCAACAAAAGCCAAAACTGACAAATGGGATTTAATTAAACTACAGTGCTTTTGCACAGCAAAAGAAACTATCATCAGAGTGAACAGGCAACCTACAGAATGGGAGAAAATTTTTGCGATCTGTCCATATGACAAAGGGCTAATACCCAGAATCTACAAGGAACTTAAACAAATTTACAAGAAAAACAACCCCATCAAAAAGAAAATGAAGGATATGAACAGACACTTCACAAAAGAAGACATTTATGTGGCCAACAAACACATAAAAAAAGCTCGTCATCACTGGTCATTAGAGAAATGCAAATAAAAACCACACTGAGATACCATCTCATGCTAGTTAGAATGGCAATCATTACAAAGTCAGGAAACAGATGCTGGAGAGGCTGTGGAGAAATGGGAATGCTGTTACACTGTTGGTGGGAGTTTAAACTAGTTTAACCATTGTGGAAGACAGTGTGGTGATTCTTCAAGGATCTAGAAATAGAAATACCATTTGACCCAGCAATCCCATTACTGGGTATGTACCCAAAGGATTATAAATCATTCTACTATAAAGACACATGCACATGTATGTTTATTGCAGCACTATTCACAATAGCAAAGACTTAGAACCAATCCAAATGCCCATCAATGTTAGACTGGATAAAGAAAATGTAGCACATATACACTATGGAATACCATGCAGCCATAAAAAAGGATGAGTTCATGTCCTTTGCAGGGACATGGATAAAGCTGGAAACCATCATTCTCAGCAAACTAACACAAGAACAGAAAACCAAACACCGCATGTTCTTACTCATAAGTAGGAGTTGATCGATGAGAACACATGGACACGGGAAGGAAACATCACACACCTGAGCCTGTTGGGCGATGGGGGGATAGGGGAGGGATAGCATTAGGAGAAATACCTAATGTAGACGATGGGTTGATGAGTGCAGCAAACCACCATGGCACGTGTATACCTATGTAACAAACCTGCACGTTCTGCACATTTATCCCAGAACTTAAAGTATAATTTAAAAAATGCACATACCTGTCTTATCTCTATTCCCAGATGGCAAACTAGTTGAGACTAGAAACCACATCATGTTCTTTTAAATGAACCATAGTGCTATCACAGTTAGTTGATATGCCTGCACTCTATATTTGCCACACATACTAGCTACATTCCTGGTACCTGCCAAGTAGGCAAAACAACTGTTGTTCATCCTTCAAAACCTTATCTGGAAAAACAAGGAAAAAAGGACAAAAAGGAAAATCAATGGAAGGAAAAACTGAGGGTGACATCAGCAAGATGGCAGAATAAAAAATTCCTTCATATCACTCCCCCCACAAAAATACAACTGGCAACTGTTCAAAGACAAACATACCACCCTGAATTCACTGAACTCAGGGGAGAAATGGAGAAACCCTCTGGGCCCACAGAACTTAGAGAAGCTGCCACAAATAGAAGAAATGGTCATTTCAGACTATGCCACCCCTACCCCAAACCAGCATAATACCACCCACAGAGAATTTCCCAAGACCCAGTTTCTGAGGTGAGAGTAGGGAGTTGCAGATAGACATTCAATCTCCCCACTAATCTAGGAATCTTCGCAGGAGGCCTATTCCATTCTGATACCACAAGCACCACTAGGAGAGTTAGGAGAGAACCAAACTACTTGGGACAAATTGAGGACAAAGAGTGGGGCACTGATTGCAGCAACTGGCATGCAGATCTTGGTGATTACACATCCATCAGTGGGGCACCACACTGAAGAGGCTGGCCATCACCATAGTGCTGCAGGAGTCACAATCCATGGGAAAGCTCAGCTGCCTGGCCTGGCCAGATTTTCCACAAAGCTCAAGTGTTTGCAAGGAGCCTTCCTTTCACCTGAAAAAAAAAAAAAAAAAAAAAAAAAAAAAAAAAAAAAAAAAAAAAAAAAACTAAAAGATCAGGATTAAGTTCCCATATGTGCTTAAGTCTTTCCCAGAGCGGGAAACAATGGCAAGGCAGTGATTTAGTGCTGGGGCACCTAAGTTTTGGTGCCCACTGTAAGTTTTTCTCAGACTGAGAAGTGACAGCAGGGCAACAAGTTAGTTTCAATGCAGCATTTTAGTTCCGGTGCTCACTATACATTATGCCCAGAATGAGAAGCAACAACAGACCAATATATAAATTCTGAGCCAAGTAGTTAAGCCTTAGTATCACCAAAGAACATCTACAAAAACTAGAAGAGGTGGCTGCTTACTCAAATATGCAGATGTCAGTGTAAAGATACAAAGATTGTAAAAGCTCAAGAAAATATGACAACACAGAAAGAAACCCACAAAACACTAGCAATAGATCCCAAAGAATTAAAGATCTAGAAAATGTCTGATGGAGAATTCAGAGTAATCCTCTTAAGGATGTTCTGGAAAACACACAAAAAATGCATAAAAAACTAAATAAAAGACTGAACTGAAAAACTCATTAGAAAACTTCAACAGCAGATTTGATCAAACAGAGGAAACAATTAGAAAACTTTAAGTCAGAATATATAAAATTACCCAATCAGAGGAGCAAAAAGAAAAAATAATAAAGAGTGAAGAAGGCCTATGAGAGTTATGGGACAGCATCAAGTGAACAAATCTCTGCATAATAGGAATTCTTGAATGAGATGAGAGAGAAAATGGCATAGAAAGCATAAAGAAATAATGGCTGAGAATTTCCTAAATCTGGAGAAAGACAACAGCATCCATGTATAGGAAGCTTAGATATCACCAGTCAAATTCAATTCAATGAAGGAATTCCTGAAGGCACATCATAGTCAAATTAGCAAAAATCAAAGACAAAGAAATAATACTCAAAGCAGCAAGAGAAAAGAAACACATTACATTCAACAGAGCCCAAATACAACTTTTAGTAATAGTAGGGGACTTCAGCACTCCACTTTCAACAACAAACAGATCATCCAGACAGAAAATCAACAAAGAAACATTGAAGTTAAACTACACTCTAGACCAAATGGACCTAACAGGAATTTACATACATTGCATTCAACATAGGCAGAATACACATTTTTCTCAACAGCACATGGAACATTCTCCAGGATACATTATATGGCAGGTCACAAAACAATCTTAGCAAATTTTTAAAAATTGAAATCATAATGAGTATCTTTTCTGACCATAATGGAATAAAATCAGAAACCAATAACAGAAAGGATATTAGAAACTATAAAAATTCATGAAAACTAAACAATATGCTTCTGAACAGAGAATGAATAGATGAAGAAATTTAAAAGAAAATGTGAAATTCCTGAGACAAATAAAAATGAAAACACAACATATCAAAACCTGTAGGATACAGCAAAAGCAATAAATGCCTGCCTCAAAAAAGCAGAAAGACTTTAAGTAAACATCCGAATGATGTATCTCAAGAAACTAGAAAAGTAAGAACAAAGCAAACGTCAAATTAGTACACGAAAAGAAATAATAAATATCAGAGCATAAATAAATAAAATTGAAACTCAAGAAAAACAATATAAAAGATTAACAAAACAAAAATTGGTGTTTTTTAAGGCTAAAATTTGTAAACCTTTATCTAGACTGAGAAAAAAAAGAAGACAGAAATAAAAGCAGAGACAAAAAAAAGAAGACATTAACACTGATACCACAGTCACACAAAGCATACTTAGAGACTATTATAAACAGCTATACACTGACAAATTGAAAAACGTAAAAGAAATTGATAAATGCCTGGACACATGCAACTTACGAAGATTGAACCATGAAGAAATAGACTAGCTTGACAGACCAAATAACAAGTAATAAGACTGAAGCAGTAATAAAAAGTCTCCCATCACAGAAAGGCTTAAGACCTTATGACTTCACTGCTGAATTCTACCAAATGTTTAAAGAACTAATACCAATTTTACTTAAAGTCTTTTAAAAATTGAAGAGGAGAGAATACTTTCATATTCATTTTACAAGGCCAGAATTACCTTGATATCAAAGTCAGACAAAGACATAATAAAAAAAGAAAACTACAGGCCAATATAACTGATGAACATAGATACAAAATCATCAACAAAATACTATCAAACCTAATTCAACAACACACTGAAACAATTATTAATCATGATCAGATGGGATTCATCTCAGGGATGAAAGGATACATCAACATATGGAAATCAATGAATAGGACACATTACATTAACAGAATCAAGAACAAAAACCACATGATCATTTCAATAAATGCTGAAAAAGCATTTTATAAAATCCAATATCCCTTCATGATAAAAACTCTCAACAAACTGGGTGTAGAAGGAGCATACCTCTAACAAAAACTATATGACCAAACCCACAGCTAACATACTGAATGGGGTAAAAATGAAAGTGTTTTCTTTAAGATCTGGAAAAGGACAACAATGTCCACCTTTACCATTTTTATTCAACATACTACTGGAAGTCCTGACCAGGGCAGTTGGACTAAGCAAGAAATAAAGGGCATCCAAATGGAAAGAACAAAGTCAAATGATATTTGCTGGAAGACAGCATGAGCCTATATTTAGAAAAGCCTAAGGAGGCCTGGTGTGGTGGCTCACACCTGTAATCCCAGCACTTTGGGAGGCCAAGGCAGGAGGATCACTTGAGGCTGGAAGTTTGAGACCAGCCTGACCAACACAGCAAAATCCCATCTCTACTAAGAAAAAAAAAAAAAAAAAAAAAAAGCTGGGCATGGTGGCACATCCCTGTAATTGCAGCTACTGGGGAAGCTGAGGCAGGAGAATCACTTGAACCCAGGAGGCAGAGGTTGTAGTGAGCTGAGATAGCACCACTGCTTTCCAGAGTGGGTAACAGAGTGAGGCTCAGTTTCAAAACTAAAGTATATTAAGAGCCTAAGGACCCCCACCAAAAAAAAGATTAGAACCAATAAATGAATTCAGTAATGTTTCAGGATACAAAATCACCATTAAAAAGTCAGCAGCATTTCTGTAAACCAACAGTGAACAACCAGAAAAAAATAAAGAAAACAACCCCATTTATAATAGTTACAAGAAAAAAACCTAGGAATAAATTTAACCAAATAAATAAAAGAATCCTACAATGAAGCCTGTAAAACACTGACGACAATTGAAAAAGACACAAATTAAAAGATATTTCATGTCAAGGCTTAGAGAAATTAATTTAGTCAGATGTCATATTACCCAATGCATTACATATCAAAATACTAATGACATTCTTCACAGAAATAGTAAAGCAATTCTAAATTCATGTGGAACCACAAAAGATCCCAAATAGCCAAAACAACGTTAGCAAAAAGTACAAAGATGGTGACATCAATGATACCTGGCTTCAAAACATACTGCTAAGCTATATTAACCAGAACATCAAGGTATTGGCATAAAAACAGACACGAAGACCAGTGGAATAGAATAGAAAACACATAAATAAATCTGTACATTTACAGCCAATTTATTTTCAACAAAGGCACCAGGAACATATACTGGGGAAAAGTCAGTCTCTTCAATAAATGGTGCTTGGAAAACTGGATATCCATCTTCAGAAGAATAAAATTAGATGCCTAACTCTCACCATATATATAGATCAAATCAAAATGGATTAAAGATTTAAATTTAAGACTTAAAACTATGAGACCACTGGAAAAAGACATTGGAACAATATTTCAGGACACGATCTGGGCAAATATTTCAGGGTTAAGACCTCAAAAGCATAGGCAACCAAAGCAAAAAGAGACAAATGGGATTACAGCAAGCTAAAAAGCTTATTCATAGTAAAGGAAACAATAAACAGAGTGAAGAATCAACACACAAGATGGGAGAAAATATTTGAAAACCATCCATATGACAAGGAATTAATAACCACAATACACAAGAAACTCAATGCAGTGCCAAAACCAAAATAATCTCATTAAAAATGGGCTTAAGATCTGAGTAGACATTTCTCAAAAGAAGACATATGAATGGCCAATGAGTGTGTGCAAAAATGCTTACCATCACTAATTATCAAGGAAAAGCAAATGAAAATCACAATAAGACATTAACTCACCCCAGTTAAAGTGGATATTATCAAAAAGATAAACAATGACAGATGATGGTGAGGATGTAGAGAAAGGGGAATGCTAGTACAGTGTTTCTGGAAACGTAAATTAGTAGAGCCACTGTGAAAAACAGCATGGAGGCTGTGATGCTTAATAACGTCAACTTGATTAGATTGAAGGATGCAAAGTATTGTGTCTGTGAGTGTGTTGCCAAAGGAGATTAAAATTTAAGTCAGTGGACTGGGAAAGGCAGACCCACCCTTAATCTGGATGGGCACAATGCAATCAGCTATCAGTGCATCCGGAATAAAAGCAGGCAGAAGAATATGGAAAGACTAGACTGGCTTAGTCTTCCAGCCTACATCTTTCTTCCATGCTGGTTGCTTCCTGCCCTCAAACATCAGATTCCAAGTTCTTCAGTTTTAGGACTCTTGGGCCTTTAACTACAGACTGAAGGCTGCACTGTTGGCTTCCCTACTTTTGAGGTTTTGGGACTCTGACAGGTTTCCTTGCTCCTCAGCTTGCAGACAGCCTACTGTGGGATCATACCTTTTGATCATGTGAGCCAATACTCCTTAATAAATAAATTCCCCTTTATATATAAATTTATTCTATTAGTTCTGATCCTCTAGAGAACCCTGACTAATACAGAGGCTCTTCAACAAACTAAAAATCAATTTGTCATATAATCCAATAACCCCACTATTGGGAATATATCCGAAAGAAAGAAAATCAGTACACTGAAGAGACATTTGCATTTTCAAATTAATTTTCATTTCAAAATTGCATTTTCATTTCAAATTGTATTTTCATTTCTATTGTAGTGCTATTCACAATAGCAAAGATATGGAATCAATCTAAGTGACTACCAATAGATGAATGGATAAAGAAAAAAAGAAAAGTATACACATACTTACACACACACACACACACACACACACACCCCATGGAATATTATTCAGCCATAAAAAATAATGAAATTCTGACATTTGCAGCAACATGAATGAAATTAGAGGGCATTATGTTAAGTGAAATAAGCCAGGCTCAGAAAGGCAAATATTGCATGTTTTATGTTCTTACTCATATGGGGGAGCTAAAATAGTTGATCTTATGGAAGCAGAGTAGAATAATGGTTACCAGAGGCTAGAAAGAGTAGAGGGAGGTGAGGAGTGATGAAAGTTTGGTTAATAAATACAAAATAGATGGAATAAGTTCTAGTGTTTGAAAGCACTAAGATGACTGTAGCTAACAATAACTTACTGTATATCACAATAGTTAGAAGAGAAGATGTAAAATGTTTCCAGCACAAAGAAATGATAAATGCTTTAGGTGATTAGTATTTTAATTATTCAGATTTAATCATATTCTATGTGGGAATTAATTATCACATGTACCCCATAAATAAGTACAATTATTAACCATCAATTAAAAAAGAAAAAAATGATGGATGGCCTAAATGGTATAGAGGACATAAATTTTCACAGATACATAAATCTTCACAGATACATAGCTCAAACAACTCCATAGGAAAAAAAAAAATCTAATAATCTGATCAAAAGATGGGCAAAAGATCTAAATAGACCCTTTTCAAAAGAAAACATACAAATGGCTGACAAGCACATGAAAAGCTGCTCAGCATCATTGATCATCAGAGAAATGCAAATCAGAACTACAATGAGATATTATCTCACCCTAGTTAAGATGGCTTTTATCCAAAAGTCAGATAGGTGCTGGTGAGGATGTGGAGAAAGAAGAATCCTTGTACACTGTTGGTGGGAATATGAATCAGTATAACTACTATGGAGAACAGTTTGGAGGTTCCTCAAAAACTAAAAATTGAGCTACCCTATGATCCAGAAATCGCACTCTTGGGTATATACCCTAAAGGAAAAAAAAAATCTGTTTACAGAAAAGATATCTGCACTTTCACGTTTATTCCAGGACTATTCACAGTAGCCAAGATTTGAAAGTAATCTAAGTGTGCATCAGCAGATGAATGAATAAAGAAAATGGGACCATATGATCCCACAAAGAAAATATAAAAATATAGTAATATATACAATGGAGTAATATTCAGCTGTAAAAGAAAATGAGATCCTGTCATTTGCAGCAACATGAATGGAGGTCATATGTTAAGTGAAATAAACCAGGCACAGAAAGGCAAACTTTGCATGTTCTCACTTATTTGTGGGGGTTAAAAATTAAAGCTATAAACTCAAGAAGATAGAAAGTAGAAGGATGGTTACCAGAGGTTAGGAAGGACAGTGGGCCATGAGGAGGAAGTGGGGATGGTTAAGTGGTACAAAAGAAAAAAAGGAAGAATGAATAGGACAGTTTTTGCTGGCACAATAAGGTTATCTTAGCCAAAAAAAAATTGTAACTTTTAAAATAACTGAAAGAATATAATTGGATTGTTTGTAACACAAAGGATAAATTCTTGAGGTGATGAATACCCTATGTGATGATTATGCATTACATGCCTGTATCAAAATGTCTCATGTAAACCATAAATGTGTACACCTACTATGTATCCCCCAAAAGTTAAAAGTTTTTAAAATATTTATTTGGAAAAACAGATGGCAGGCCAGATTTGCCACACAGCCCGAAGTTTGCTGAGCCTTGATCAACATCATTATCTCAAGTTCATTCTGAATTCTCTCTTAAAATTGTTGACTTCTCAACTGCCTTGAATCTCCTCTTATAGAAATTATCAATGACCTCTGGTTTGCTAATTTCAGTGGTCAATTCTCAGCCCCTATTTTAACTTGACTAACAGTAGCATTTGACACAGTTCCTCTCTTTTCCTTGAAATTCTTCTGTCTCTTGGCCTCCAGAACACCATGCTTAGCTTGATGTCCCTCTACATCACTGGCTCCTCTTTATTTATCTTTCTTCTTGGTTCCTCATCTTCTCCCTGATTCTTAATATTGTAGAGCCCCAGGGCTCAAGCCACTTCTCTTTTATAAGTTATACTAATTCCTTGGTGATCTCATTGAGTTTCATGGCATTAAATATAATTTATAAAGTGGTGAATCTCAAATTTTGGTTTCCAGCCCAAGCCTCTCTTCTATCTCCAGAATCTTATTTCTGATGGCTTACAAAATACCTCCAGTTGGAATCTAACAAACACGTCAAACTCAAATTGTTCAGAACTAAATTTCTGCTTTTTGTCCACAAACCTGATCCCCCTTCAGGCTTCTGTATCTCAATTAAACTTGAAGTCTTTCTTGTCTTCTCTCTTTCACTCATACCCTACATCCAATCCACTAACAAATTCTGCTGCCTTTATCTCCAAAACTGTATTGACAAAATATGTTCTCATTTTCCCCACTGCTACTTTTCTGTCTATGCTCTGTCATCTCTTACCTAAATGATTGATGTCACTTCCTACCTAATTTTCCTGATTCCCTATTCCTTTCCCACAGTCAACCTTCAACACAGCAACTGGAGTAATCATTTGAAAATTCAAGCCAAGTCATAGCACTCCTCTGTCAAAACCCTATTCCACTCAGAGTAAATGTCACAGTCTGAACAATGCCCAACACTATCTCCTGTGTCACATTTGAGACCCTCTACCCTCTCTGATCATCTCTTTTACTATTTTTCTCTAGACTTATTCTGCTCAGTGTGCCTTAAAAATACCAATCCTCCCTAACCCCACCAACATAGGGCCCTTGTCCCTGCTGTTTCTTCCACATAGAACATTCTTGCTTATAAGGCTCTTTCACCCTTAAAGGCTTTGCTCAAGTGTCATTTTCTTATTGAGATCTGTCCTCACCACTCTATTTAGAATTGTAGCCTCTCACTCCCCAGAAGCTCACATTCTCCTTACCCTACTTTATTCTGTCTACAACACCTATCTCCCTCTAATGAATATCTCCCTAGCATGTCAGGTCCACATGGACAGAGGTTCCGTTTTCTCTACTCCTATATCTTCAGCACATAGAACAGTGCTTGTACACCAGAGTAAACACTCAGTAAATATTTAAATGGTCATAGAATTAGGAACAGTCATGCTCCCTAAGTAAATAGTTTATTTTAGGGACAATGTGAATTTTGTAGCTGATCATATTTTCCTCTTCATTTTAGCTACTCGGAATCTTAGAATCAAATGTATGGAACATATGTAGACACTTACATGCATTTTATGGCTGTGGTAAGGACCTTCAGTTCTGGAGCTGGGGGTCCTTTGAGACCCAGTTCTACCAATTTACTAGATGTTGATATGGGACAGGTTGCTTAACCTTTTTGTGCTTCAGTATTTTCTTTTTGTAAAATAGCTGTAGTAATAGCAGCATACTTCAAAGGGTTACTGTGTGGACAAGTGAAGATAGTAGATGTTAAGTGCTTAGAACAGGGCTCAGCACATTAAAAGAACCCCGTAATAGCTTACTGGCAATATTAGAATTACCAACCATCTCAGTGTGCCTGGCACTAAGGATTTTCCCCAGAAATGGAAGTTTCAGAGCTAAAACCAGACAAGTTCCAGGTACATCATTTTATTTTTCTACAATGACATTTCCCTTTGCCTCTTTTTCTTTCTTATTTTTATTTATTTTATTTTGCTCTACAAATTTTTGAAAGGTGTTTTATATTTTTTAAATAAAATACAGAATGAATAAATCATACATGTACTCACATATAATGTGTACATTATTTACCTTAGTAAATATTAATAAGCCATATGCTTTATAAAGGGAAAATAAATGACTGAATGAAGGTATAGTCATTTCTTCTGTAACAGAGTTTAGATTCACTTTTTCAATACTGTATGCAAAGCAAAGATAGAAAAAGATGAGGCAGAGATGACAAAGCCTTTAGCATTCCATCTTAAGTAAGTTTAGTATTATACCACAACCACAAGATTATGTAAATGAAAAGTCTAACATTATTAAGTGCCATACAAATGTTAGTTGATGTTATTATAACAGCCTGGTCTCATGATACCCTGAGGCTTCTTGAATAACAGAGAAATGGTAATGAAATCAGGCTATATATTTTCAGAAATGCAATATAAACTCTGTCTGCAATTCTCCACAAGTTCTTCTTCTTATTAGCTACTTCTATGATTGCCTTTGTTGTCATTTTTCCTTCTCCTATAACCTTGGTGACTATCTGAAATATAAAAAAATGTCAACATGTTTTTTAACAAGTTATGAAAACCAGAATTGCAATATAAGGAGCTCTACAGACTCTCTCCCCTGCAAACCATAACTGGTGAAAATGATTCTTCAAATGTTTAAGTCTCTGAAATTTGTCGTAAGAGAATATGACAAACAGAGAAACACTTTTTCTTCAAAAAAAATGAATATCTTGGTAAGAAGAGTGAGATTCTGTGGCATTTGAGCCATGACCTGCTCCCTTCTCTATCCTCCAGCTCAGCATAATGGAAGCTCTACCATGGGTGGATGAAGAAAAAACACAGGGCTGTCTTTTCCACAACTCCCAGTTTAGGGCTACAGTATCATTCCAAGTGGAGCAGGCCATCAGCATTTCTCATCCCCACCCCCACCCCCAATCCCACTCCCACTCCCACCCCGAGTCCCTGTTGCAGAAGCTGTATTCCAGGCCAGGGTAGCTGAGAGACATGGGGATCCCTTCTTCAGCACAGAACTCATTTATAGGGTAGAAGCTCCACCATGAAGCAGGATAAGCATACTGAATCCAACTGCTCACACTGCAACTTGCTGATAGGGTGAAAGTTTTATGCTAGGAGAAGCAAACTAAGAAGAGCAGAGATTAAAGTACCCACCTAGTGCCTGATTCATAAAGCAGAGGCATTACTCCAAAATAAATGAGTCATTGCTTTGACCCTCTGCTCTGAAACAATGGTGCAGATGTTTTGTTCAGGAGTGGGACCAGGTAATAACAGAGACCTTCAAGCTGCCCTCAAGGGGCCTGAATTTATTTGGAACAGAGTGAGAAATTTCAAGCCCACAGGTTCTGTTAAAAGCAGTGAGAAGAATACACTCAACCATAGAGCAGCTTTACATTATTCCATAGAGAGAACCAAGGAAAGCAATAATTAGAGTTGAAACAAGCCTCAAAGATTTGTCTTAAATAACTACTGTTCCAAAGAGGCCTAAATTTAGATGGGAATGTTGAGCCATTTGTACTCCATAGCATTACTGAAAACAATAGAGCATACAGCCAGTAGTTAGTGGAGGCTATCAGTAGGTGTGATAGCAATAGACAGGCAGCTTAACCAAGAAATCAGGAAAAGAAACTGTCAAAAAGAACCATGTTAAAACCATTGTTACTCCAGGGAGACTGTGTGCTTATCCAACTCTGCAGTTGCTGAAAAATGACATCAAAGGCTACAAAGATAGGAAATAGGATGAAATAGCTCAGCTAAATCACTGAATAGAAAAGCCAGCGAACACCACCACCAAGCCACTGTGTATGTGAAAGAGGGAGAGACAGGAGTAAATCAGTATTCAGAATTGCTACAATATATTATCTAAATTTTAATTTTTTAACAAAAAATTATGAAAAATGCAAAGAAACAAGGAAGCCTGAACCATATACAGGAGAAAATAGACAGAAGAAACTGCCTTTGAGAGGGCCCAGATGTTGAAATCATAAGACAGACTTTCAAGCAGATATTATAAATATATTAAATGGACTAAAGGAAATAATAAAGAAGCAAAGGAAAGAAAATGACAATGTCTCATTGAATAAAGAGTATCAACAAATACATATAAATTATTTTAAAAAATAGAAATTTTGGAATTAAAAAGTACAATAACCAAAGCAAATAATTAATGAGAGTGCTCAACAGAAGATTTGAGTTGTTAGAAGATAGAATGAGCAAACTTTAAGATACATTAGTGGAGATTATTCAGTTAGAAGAACGAAAAGAATGGAAGTTGAATGGAGTCTCAGAGAAATGTGGGACATTGTTAGGCACTTGAACACATGCATAATGGTAGTATCAGAGGAGAGGAGAAAAAAAAAAAGAAAGATTCTCACTTTGAAAGAATATTCAAAGAAATAATGGCTGAAAATTTCTCAAATTATGACACTGGGATTTACAAAAACAGTAATCTACACATACAAGACACCCAAATAGAATAAATATGAAGAGATCCATACACAGACATATCAGAGTAAAAAAGCCAAAGACAAAGAGAAAATCTTAAAAAACACCAACAGAAAAATTATGTCTTGTATAAAGAAACCACAATAAGAATAACAGCTGACTTCTCATCAGAAACAATGGAGGCCAGTTGCATGACATATCTGAAGTTCTGAAGGGAAAAAAAAATCTGTCAACAGAGAATACTATATCTAGCAAAAATATATTTGAGAAATGAAGATGAAATAAAGAAAAGCACAAATAAATGGAAATGGAGATAATTTGTTGCTGTCAAACCCACCTTGTAAAAAGTGTTAAAAGTTCTTTAGGCTGAAAGCAAGTGAACCCAGATGGTAAGTATATACAAGAAGAAATACAGAATCCCGGTAATGGAAGTTTTGTAGGTAATTATAAAAGATAGTATAATCACATATTTCTTCTCCTGATTTTAAAAACACTTGTATCAAACAATACATATATAAATATATTGTTGTCCTAGTAACACATAGAAATGTAATATATTTAACAGTAAGCACAAAGGAGATGAGTCGGATCAGTTAAACCAGATGATAATGCAAATCTACAAGAATAAATGAAGAAAAACTGAAATGGTAAATAAGAAGGTTAATATCACAAACACTGTAAATATATATTTGTTCTTTTTTCCTTTGTCAGCTTCTTTAAAAAATATAAAATTATATAAAGCAATAATTATAAAAGTGGACTGTTGCATTTGTAATATAAATAGAATATGTATAATAACAAAAGCATAAAAAAGAGGAAGAGAGAATAAAGCTATATCAAATTAACATGTCTATATCTCACTGCAACTAAATTAGTATAAATCTGAAGCAGAGTTTGATAAGTTTAGATATATATTGCACACCCTAGAGTATCTGCTAAAAAACACCTCAGAAAATAGTTGAAAATTATTAAGGAAATTAGAATATGAAATGAGAAAATATCCACTTAATGTAATAAAGCAGCAAAAAAGAATTAGAATAATAAAAAGACATAAAACATTTAAAAATGTATAAGAAAAATAACAGATGTAAATTGAACAATATTAGTAGTAACACTAAATGTGAACAAAGTAAGCAATCTAATCAAAAGGCAGAGCTTCTCGGATTACATTTAAGAAAAACAAAATTTAACTATAATCTGTATATATGTGATATATTTTAGATTCAATGTTACAAATAGCCTGAAAATAATAGAATGAAAAAAATATACAGTATGTAAACAATGACCATAAGAAAACTAAAATGGCTGTATTAATGTTAGACAAAATAAACTTTGAAACAAAAAAAGTCGCTAGAGATTACAATGGACACTTTATAATGACAGAATAGTCCATCTGTAACAATTACACACATGTATGCACTTAACAGCAGTGCGCCAAAATACATTAAGCAAAAACTGACAGAACTGAAAGGAGAAAGAGACAATTCTATAATGTCTAGAGACTTCAATACCTTACTATCAATAATAGATAGAACAACTAGCCAGAAGATGAATAAAGAAATAGAGAAATAGAGACTTTAAAATTACTATAAATCAGCTAGACCTAGTAGACATTATGTGTGTGTGTGTGTGTGTGTGTGTGTGTGTGTGTGTGTGTGTGTAAAATATCCAACAACAGGATACATATTATTTTCAACTGTTTATGAAACATTCTTCAGGTTAGACTATATTCTACATGATAAAAGAAGCTTGATAAATTTAAAAGGCTTGAAATCACACAAAGTCTGTGTTCCAATCACAATGGAGTAAAATTAGAAATTAATAACAAAAAGAAATTTGAGAAATTAACAAATATGAAGATATTTAAACAGCATACTCCTAAATAAGCAATGAGTCAAAGAAAAAAAATCACAAGGGAAATTTTAAAACACTGGAGACAAATAAAAATGAAAACAGTATACTAAAACCTATGAAATACAGCTAAATTAGTAGCTAAGAGAAACCTTATACCTCTAAGTGCCTACTTTTTTAAAAAAAAGATATGCAATTAATAAACTAAGATAATTTGTTAAAAAGATCAAACTAAACTGAAAGCAAGCAGGATCAAGGAAATAATAAAGGTTAGAGTGGTAATTAATGAAGTAATAAAAAATAGAGAAAATTATTAAAATAAGGTATTTCTTTGAAGAAAACATCAAAAATAACTTTCAAATTACTAAAATCTGGAATGAAAGAAGACACACCACTACCAAAATTCATAAATAAAAAGGATTATAAGGATGTGCTATAAACAACTGTATTCCAATTAATTAGATAACTTAGATGAAAAGGACAATTTCCTAGAGAGACATAAACTACCAAACTGTTATAGGAGTTATTAAGAAATTATTTTGGGCATATAGAGAGGATAAGTGGTCCTTAGTAAGGTTTTTTTTCTTTTAAAGCAGCTCCAAAAACTTTTCTCATCTAGCAGAATAATGGTTTGAAAGACCAGGCCATCAAGCTTTGATATGCAAATGCTGGCCATTAGAAACCGAGTCCACTCAATAAGGTGAGTCCTGCCTTCTTCTTGTCACCACACGTGCCTAGCATCGTGGCCACGCCCACATATCCTTAGATGTATAGAACATCATGGTGCCTTTCATTTGCATATTAAAAAGCTAGTGTGGAAGGACCAATTTTTTCTGCAGACTACCTGAATTATGTACCTGTTCAAACCAATCCCTTGTGCCCTATGCAAATTAGACACTGCCTCCTTCAGCCTCCTAATTTAATTGGCTGTTTTCCACACCCGTGAGGTTTCCTCTCTGGGCTTAGAGCCCCACCCCCCAACCATCTGTCTCTGATGGGGGAGCTGCTTCTTTCTTTCTTGCCTATTAAACTCTCTCTGCTCCTTATAACCACTCTATGTGTGTCCCTGTCATTTTATTTAAACCGGTGTGAGACAAAAGACCCTAGTGTTCCTTCAGTCATTGGAGACATATCAAAACCTTACTCAAGAAAAAATAGAAAATCTAAATAGACCTATGGTAAGTAAGGAGATTGAATTATTAATTTAAAAACTTTACATAAGGAAAAACACAAATGGCTTCACTGGTGAAACCTACCAAATATTGTTTTTAAATAATTAATACGAATTCTTCACAACTCTTCCCCAAAATAGAAGTAACATCCCAACTCATTCAATAAAATAATATCTTGTCACCATAACTAAACAAAGATATATGAAAACTATTGACCCATCTATGTTATCAACATGTATGGAAAATTATTAATAAAATTGCAGTAACCAAGTCTAACAATATATAAAACTAATTGTACACTAAATGGGATTTACCTCAGGAATACAAATATGTTGTAACACTCAAAAATAAATTAATGCAATATACTATAATTAATAGAATTAAGGATAAACACCATGTGGATCATCTCAATAGACTCAGAAAAATAATTTGATAAAATTCATCATTTTTTTATGAGGAAAAATTTAACAAACCAGGAATTGAAAGGCATTTGATCAACTGGATAAAGAGCATCTATAAAAAACACACAGCCAATATTATACTTAATAGTGAACAGTGTAATTATTTTCTCCAAATATCAGGAACAAGACAAGGATATCTGCTTTTACCACTTGATTCAACCTTGTACTGGAGGTTCTAGCCAGAGAAATTCGCTACCAAAAAAAAAAAAAGAAGTAAAAGTCATACAGACTAGAAAAAGTGAAATAAAACTATCTTTATTTACAGATGAAATGTTTTTTGGATTTAGAAAACTCCTAAGGAATCTACTATAAAGCTATCAGAACTAGTTGATCAAACTTGCAAGATATAAATACAAAAATCAAGTGTAGTTCAATATACTAGCAACAATAATTCAAAAATGAAAGAAAGCAATTCCATTTACAATAATGCTTAGGAATAAGTTTAATAAAGGAAGTATAAAACTGAAAACAGTGAAACATTATTGAAAGAAATTAAAGAAGACCTGAGATAAAAAGACATTCTATGTTCATTTATCAGAAGACTTAGTTTTGTTAAGACAGCAATAATTACCAAACTGATCTACAAATTTCAATGCAATCCCTATGAAAATTCTACCTTCCTTTTTTTTTGGGAGAAATTGATAAGCTTATCCTAGAATGTCTATGGAAATGCAAGGGATCAAGAAAAGCCAAAACAATCTTGATAAAGAAGAACAAATGAGGAGAACTCACAGTTCCCAATTTTAATACTTAACTATAAGATAACAGAAATCAAGACAATGTAATACTGACATAAGGACATAGATTAATGAAATAGAATTGAGAGTCCAGAAATAAAGCCATATATATGTATATGGGCAATTGATCTTCAACAAGTGTGCAAAAAATTGTGATGGGGAAAATATATTCTTTAAAATGAATGTGCTAGGACGACTGAATATCCACATGCAAAAGAATAAATTTGGACCCCTACCTCACACCATATACAAATGTTAATTCAAAATGGATCAAAGACCTAAATGCAATAGGTAGACCTAGAAAATTCTTAGAAGAAAACTTAGGTGTGAACCTTTATGAAGCTTAAACAGTAAAATTGTTTCTCAGCTATCACACCTAAAGCACAAGAAGCCAAATAAAAAATTGGACTCTATCAAAATCAAAAACTGTTGTACTCTCTTAAGCACTTTTTAGGACACTCTCAATAAAAGGAAAATATGACATACAGAATGGAAGAAAATATTTTCAAATCATGTATCTAATAAGAACCTATGCAGAATATATAAAAATCTATTCAAAATATATAATGAACTCTTACAACTCAAACAAAAGACAAGTAAAACCAAAAATGGTTGGGGGGAATGGTTTATATAAACTTTTCTTCAAAGATTTACAAAAAGCCAATAAAAACATAATATAATATGTTCAAAATTACTAGTCATTAGGGAAATCAAAATCACAGTGACATGCCACTTCACACTCACTATGATGACAATAATCAAAAAGACAGAAAATAACAAATGTTTGTGAAGATGTAGAGAAATTGGGACACCTATACATCACTGGCAGAAATGTAAAATGGTACAGCTGCTTTGGAAAAAAGTTTGGTGTTCTCAAAAAGTTAAACACAGAGTTGCCACATGACCTGGCACTTCCACTCCTAGATATACACCCAAGAAAAATTAAAACATGTGCTTACACAAAACCCTGTACACAAATGTTCATAGCAGCATTATTCATAATAGTCAAAAAAATAGAAACAACCCAAATGTCCGTCAGCTAATAAATGCGTAAACAAAATGTGGTATACCTATACAATGGACTATTACTCAACTATAACAAGAATGAAGTATTGACAGGCTACAATATGGATGAACCTTGAAAACATTATGCTATGTTTTTAAAGCCTATCATGAAATGCAACATATAATATGATTATATTTCTATGAAATTACCAGACTAGGCAAATTAATAGAAAGAAGGCAAATAAATGGTGTCTAGGGCCTGGAGAAAAGGGGAAATGGGAGTGACTGCTAAAGGGTAAAAGGGTTCTTTTTGGGGTAATGTAAATATTCTAAAATTGATTGTAGTGATAGTTGCCCAAGTTTGTGAGTATATTAAAAGCCTTTGAACTGTATACTTTAAATGAGTGAATTTTATGGTATGTGAATTACATAACAATAAGGCTGTTTTAAAGGTTATTGGAAAATTATTTCAACTAAGAATGTATTAAAAAGTGTCACATATTTGTTAAGTATTTATTAAGCATCTGCTATGTGCTTGACACTGTTCAAGGCACAGTGAATTTAGTAGTGAACCAAATAGACTTAGACTTAAATCATTGCCCTAATGGATCTGGCCTTCTAGCCAAAAGGACAGACACTACGCATACAAGGAGGATACATTTTTAAAATATTTCTGAAGATTTAGCAAGAATAAAGTCCCTGCTCTCATGGAGTTTGACATCATGTGTTTTCATCTTGTCCCTAGATGTTGTTATGTAAATGGGCTGAATGAAAATATACATATAACTTACTCAGACTGAAAATTCCCATGCTATCCAAATCATCCAAATTTGGGACTACTTATCCAAAGTATTCCTCTCACATATATAGTGACTGTCTCCAGCCATTTCTGCTGCTATAAAAAAATATTTTAGAGTATGTAATTTATAGACAATAAAAATTTATTTCTTACCATTCTGGAGACTGGCAAGTCCAAGATCAATGTCCTGGCAGATTTGGCATCTGGTGAGGGCTGCCCTCTGCTTCCAAGATAGCACCTATTGCTGCATCCTCACATAAAGGAAGGGACAAATGTCATGTCCTTACATAGTGGAAGGAGCAGAAGGACAAAGGGGACATAATCATTTCCTCAAGCCCTTTTAGAAGGGCACTAATCCTGTAAATGAGGCTGGAGCCTTATAATATAGTGACCTCCCATAGGCCCCTTTTCTTAATACTATTACATTAGGATTTGACTTCCAACATGTGAATTTTGGAGGGACACATACCTTCAATACACAGCAGTGAATAAAGAAACAGAGCGATTTTCTCATCTAGTAGTAGGCTTTTCTGTATCTCTCACATATTCTGGGGTCTCAGAACTCAAGAGTCACTCAGTACTTTGGTCTTCCTGGAGATTTACTGCTCATCCATCAGTTGAAAATGAAAGCATGCCAGTCCTTTCTCTATGGATTGTCATAATTTATCTAATCTGAAGCCTAGACATAATTCTCTGGCTTCAGGTGTTTTATTAATGGCTGTTTCATAATTGTGTATAACCAATTTCCTATTGTAGAACATTTAATTCTCCCCAGATTTTGGCCTAATTAAATTTTGTGAGGAGACCTCTTAACATAATATCTTCATTTACCTTTGCATATCAAGGATAGGATGTTTCAGTAGGTTTCCCAGAACTGAGGAATGATTTGCCCAAAGTCAGTTTCAGTCAACAACAGTGTAAATCAGAGAATTACTGGAAGTTTTGAAACTGCATTTCTAAGTTATATTATTCCTATGTCATACAGGATCCTAACAGAAAACAGAAGGCAAACTCAAACTAGGAAAACTGATGAGTGTTAAAAGTGAGTGGGAGTGGTTTATTTACCAAAAGTAAGCACAGTGTAAGGAAAACTGTCAGAAGAAGATAGTAACCTAAGGTTAATAAAAATGAGGAGCTAGCATTGACCATCTCCCTAAAGGGGAAAGGGGAGGAGGCAATCATTAGATTTTTTTCACTCAACAAATACTTATTAAATGTATGTATGCTATGAGTCATACGGAGTGTAGATACTAAAAGTAAGATGTTTAGGTAGCAGGTATTTTATTTCTATTACCACCATTTATGTGATCAGTGCAGTGCTAAAGACACATATTTTATCTCGTTTAATATTAAACTGCCTTTTGAGGAAGGTAATAATAACATTTTACAGATAAAAAAAAAAAAAAATTGACGTTCATAGTGGTTAAGTAACTTGCCTGAGTTTATAGAGTTTATATTAGGCAGAGCTAAAATGTATGCCCAGGTGTGCCCTGCTCTAAAGCTCTTAGCCTCTGTGTGTTTATTCAATATAAACCAAGAATGTATGTAGAGATCTCTACCTTTGCCACATAAACCTGGCCTTCGGAAAGGAAGACCTTTTTGAAATCTTTGTAGTGAAAACAGATTAGTTGTACCTATTTATCAGGTGTGAAATTGGTTTTTAATCCTCTGCTGTAAGCACAAACACTCACAGTTGCAGCTACATTTTCCTGATTTCTCAACTTTTTATTTATATAAAGAAAGTTGAGCTGACTGACACAAGCAAATGCAGCCATCTCTGATTTGTCCTTATGCTTTGGAAATGCACAGGAGAAGGCCGCCTGTAATGATTAATTTTATGTGTCAACTTGAGTAGGTCACAAGATACCCAGATATTTGATTAAACATTATTTCTGGTTGAGTCTGTGAGGGGGTTTCTGGAAGAGATTATCATATGAATTGGTGGACTGCATAAAGCTAATGGCTTTCCCCAGTGTGAGTGGGAAGCATCCAATCCATTGAAGGCCTGAAAAGAAAACAGAAAAGACAGAGGAAGCTTGGACTTGCTCTCCCTAGAATATCTTCTTGTGTATATATGTATATTTGCTCTTCCTAGTATATATGCATATAATTTTATATATATACACACATGTATATATGATTGATCCTGTTTTTCAGTCCTACTGATTTCCTGTGTGCTTCAGCTACCCATCAAATTTAGCAAATTCCTTAGCTACCAGGGATCCCATAAAACCACACAATTCCATAATACTAAAATACAACTATGGAAAAGAAAGAAGACTTGGCCCATTTCATCTTCAGCTTTCACTTTAATTGAAATAGCACCAATAAAACAGTGTCTCTGGACAATGAATCTTCCCAGATATCAGAAAATTGTAAAGAACTGTTACTGCAAACATTTGCATAATTTCTTTCAGAAGTCACTAGGAAGATTTATGTGGCAAGATGGTATCTAAGTAAACAAAAATTTCAGTAGTGTGCTTTCTTTAAGGAGAAGGCTTTATGGTTTTAAAAATAGTGTGAAATCTAATTTGCAACTTATAGCAGTCCATTATGACAGGTTTGACTCTATTTAGCAAAGAAAAAAAGCAAAAACAGAAGATAAACAAATTACCCAAAATTATACAGTTTGATATTGCAAGAGCTGGCATAGAGCCCACTGCTTCTGATTCCCTAGAACAATCATCTTTCCGCCACTCTACAAACCCCAAAAGTAAACAGGGACCCATCTTTTCTCACATGAACTGATCAGTGCTGATATTCTCCCATTATCATAGATAATACAGATTTAATTATAGATAGAGGACCAAGAAGACTAAGTAATGGGTTGGTGAATTCACCAATAGAAAATTTAAAAGTCGGAGAATTAAAGTGTGAGATCTATGTTGTTAGCAATTGCCTTTTTGAATGATGGTTTTGTAGACAAATTTTCAAAAATGTTCCAATATCTCCCCAATATCTCATACGCCTGTTATTAATATGGAGATCTCCCTCAAAGAACCTTGAAGCATCTGTTCTTCTGAACCAATCCAGACTCTAGGTCTTTCTAAGTCTGCTATCCATCTGAATTTCTGAAATATTCTTTCACTGTTTTTCTGTGTTAAAGCTTTTGCTTCCTGGATATCATGTCTTCTTTTCTTCATTTACTCCCTTCTTTTTCTTAAGTACATCCTCTTTTAGCTTTTAAGACAGGACACATGGGAATATATTTTTCAATCTTTTTAATACCTGAAATTGGTTGCATTTTTCACACTAGATTGATAATATGGTAGGTATAGAATCCTACCCTGATTTTAACTGAGAATTGGAAAAGCATTTAATTCATTGTGCTAATATTCAAAATTGTTGAGTGAACATTTTCACTGGGGATCTTTGAAATTGCAATGGTGTCTTTTCTGTGGAGCCTTTTTTTTTTTCTAGAAAATTTTTTCTTATCTCTTGATTGTGAGTGGGAGTTAGTATACCCCTGGCTGCTGGCATTCTGGAAACAGTACTAGAGAAAGGGGCCAAGGTCTGTTAGTAAAGGAAGCACATGCCTATTATTACCTAACTGTTTTCAGCACTGTGTCTCATTTAAGTTCTCTAAAGTGCCCAGAGTCCTTGAGGCACTCCTGTGCACTTTCCACAGAAAATAAGCTTCCAAAACTACAATGAACTATCACCTTACATACGTTAGAATGGCCATTATTTAAAAAATCAGAAACAAACAAGTGTTAGCAAGGATGTGGCAGAATTAGCACTCTGTGCACTGTTGGTTTGAATGTAAAATGGTGCCGCTCCCATGGAAAAGAATATGGAGGTTTCTCAAAAATTAAAAATAGAGCTACCATATGATTTAGTCATGCAATTTCAGAGTATTTATTTAAAAAATATGAAAACATGATCTTAAGGAGATTTTTGCACACCCATGTTTATTGCAGCATTATTTACAATAGCCAAGAGAAAGAAGCAACCTAATTGTTAATCAGCAGAAAAATGGATAAAGAAAATGTGGTATATACATACAATGAAATATTATTCAGCCTTAGAAAAAAAGGAAATTCTGCCACATGTTATGACATGGATGAACCTTGAAGATGTTGTAAATAAAATAAGACAGTCAAAAGAAGACAGATATACAATTCCACTTTCATGAGATATCTAAAGTTGTCAGACTGTTAGAATGTGTAATGGTGGTTGGGAGGGGCTGAAGAATGGGCAGAAAGAAGAGTTGTTCTATAAATACAAAGTTTCAGTTTTGTGAGATGAAAAAGTTTTAGAGATCTGTTGCACAACAATGTGCATACAGTTGACAGTTCTTTACACTTAAAAAAGGTTAAGATGGTAAATTTTAGGTGTTTTGAACACAATAAAAAGAGATACTTTAAATAAATAAATACATGTATTGTATACACACATACAAGTTAACATAAAGCAATAATAAAAACATGAAACCTTTAGTGGAAAATGGATAAATAACATTAAGTTGAAAAGTAACTCCTAAAATGGTCAGAAACACATGCGAAAATATTTTACTTATGGGTAAACAAAATCAAATTAAAACAATTATTTAAAAAAAAAAAATCCTGGAGAAACCTTAGATTTCTCTTTTTACCAGTCTCTACATGTGCAATTATTCCAGGTGAGTGTATGTGTGTATGGGGGTGGGAGTATACCTCGTTTTACTGTGCTTCACTTTATTGTATACTACAGATAATGCATTTTTTTTTAACAAATTGAAGATTTGTGGTTCAAGCCACTCTATCAGCACCATTTCTTTCTTTTCTTTTCTTTTCTTTTCTATTTTTTTTTTTTTTTTTTTTGAGATGAAGTCTCACTCTGTTACCAGGCGGCAGGGCAGTGGCAGGAGGATCTTGGCTCACTGCAACCTCTGCCTCCCAGGTTCAAGAGATTCTCCTGCCTCAGCCTCCTGAGTAGCTGACATTACAAGTGGGCACCACCACATCCAGCTAATTTTTGTATTTTTAGTAGAGGTGGGGTTTCACCATGTTGGTCAGGCTTGTCTTGATGTCCTGACCTCACAGCACCATTTTTTAAACAGCATGTGTTCACTTTGTACCTCTGTGTCGTATTTTGGGAATTTGTACAGTATTTCAAACTCTTTTCTTATTAACATATCTATTATGGTGATCTGTGACCAGTGATTTTTGATATTACTATTGTATTTTTTCTGGGGAACCGCAAGCCATACTAATGTAAGACAGCAAACTTAATAAATGTTATGTTATGTATGTTCTGACTGCTCCACTAGCTGCTTTCCTCATTTCTCCGCCTCTCCTTGGGCCTCCCTATTCTCAAAGACACAACAATATTGATATTAGACCAATTAATAACCCTATAATGGTCTCTAAGTGTTAAGTGGAAAGGAGAGCCATACATCTCTCAAATTAAATGAAAAGCTAGAACTCATGAAACAGTGAAGAAAGCATGCGGAAAGCTGAGATAGGCCAAAAGCTAGGCTTCTTGTGCCAAACAACCAAGTTGTGGATGCTAAGGAAAACTTCCTGAAGGAAATTAAAAGTGCTACTCCAGGTGAACACATGAAAGATAAGAAAGTGAAATGGCTTTATTGCTGATATGGAAAAATTTATATTGGTCTGGTTAGAAGCCCAAACCAGCCAAAACTTTCCCTTAAGCCCCCGCCTAATTAAGAACAAAATCCTAACCCTCTTCAATTCTATGAAAACTGAGAGAGGTGGGGAGGCTGCAAAAGGAAAGTTGGTAGCTAGTAGAGATTGTTTATAAGGTTTAAGCAAAGAAGTCATCTCCATAATTTAAAGGTGCAAGGTGAAGCAGCAAGTGCTGAGGTAGAACCTGCACCATGTTATCCAGAAAAAAACTCTAGCTTGGATAATTAGTGAAGGTGGGTAAACTAAACAATAGATTTTCAATGTACATGAAATAGCCTTCTATTGGAAGAAGATTCCTTCTAGGACTTTCATAGCTAGAGAGGAGAAGTCAACACCAACTTCAAAGCTTCAAAGTGAAGACTGACTCTTATTAGGTGCAAATGCAGCTGGTGACTTTAAGTCAAAGCCTCTGATCATTTACCATTTGGAAAATTCTAGGACCCTTAAAAATTATGCTAAGTCTACACTGCCTGTGTTCTATCAATAAAACAACAAAGCCTGGATGACAGCACATTCATTTACAGCATGGTTTACTGAATATTTTGAGCCCACTGTTGAGACTTCTCAAAAATATATATTATTTTAAGAATATTACTGTTCATTGACAATGTATCTTGTTACCCAAGGCCTCAAACAGAGATGTACAAAGGGATTAATATTTTTTTCATGCCTGCTAAGAAAATATCCATGCTGTAAGCCATGGAGCAAGAAGTAATTTTGACTTTCAAATCTTGTTATTTAAGAGATACATTTTGTAGGCAATAGCTTCTATTGATAGTGATTCCTCTGATGGATCTGATCAAAGCATATTGAAAACCTTTTAGAAATGATTCACCATTGAAGATGCCATTACTAACATTCATGATTCATAGGAGGAAGTCATCAAAGTTACATTAACAGGAGTTTGGAAGAAATTGATTCCAAGTCTCATGGATGACTATGGGGAGTTCAAGACTTCAGTGGAAGAAGTAACTGTAGATGTGATGGAAATAGCAAGAGGACACAATTAGAAGTGGAGACTGAAGGTGTGACTGAATTGCTGCAATTTTATGATAAAAGCTTAACAGACAAGAAGTTGCTTCTTATGAATGATCACAGACAGTGGTTTATTGAGATGAAACTTATTCCTGGTGAAGATTATTTGAACATTGTTAAAGTTACGACAAAATATTTAAAATATTATATGACTTAGTTGACAAAGAAAGGTAGGGTTTAGAGGATGGACTCCAACTGTGAAAGAAGTTCTAATGTGATAAAATGCTATCAAATAGCATTGCATACTGCAGAAAAATCTTTCATGAAGTCAACTGATGTGGCAAGCTTCATTATTTGCTTTATTTTGCCTTCATTGTCTTATTTTAAGAAATTGCCACAGCCACCCTAACTTTCAGTGACCACCACCCTGATCAGCCAGCAAAGCAACTGTCAGCATCCAGGCAAGATCTTTCACCAGCAAAAAGATTATGACTCACCATCCAGGCACAGAGCACAGTGGCTCACACCTGTAATCCCAGCACTTTGGGAGGCCAAGCTGGGTGAATCACCAGAGATCAGGAGTTTGAGACCACCCTGGCCAACATGGTGAAACCCTGTCTGTACTAAAAATACAAAAAAAAAATAGCCAGGCATCGTGGCACATGCCTGTAATCCCAGCTACTCAGGGGGCTGAGGCAGGACAATCACTTGAACCCAGGAGACAGAGGTTGCAGTGAGCTGAGATCGTGCCATTGCACTCCAGCCTGGGTGGCAGTGAGACTCCTTCTCAAGAAAAAAAAAAAAAAGAGTATAATTCACTGAAGAATCAGATGATTGTTAGCATTTTTAGCAATAATGTCTAATTAAGATATGTATATTGTTTCTTCAGACATAATGCTATTGTACACAATAGACTACAATGCTTTTACAAGTATTACATACTTTTTACATGCATACATGATTATTTAATACAATAATTACTTTTTACATGTGTGTGAAAAGTATGTAATACTTGTAAAAGTATTATAGTCTATTAAGTAGCCTAAAAGTGTAAACATAGTTTTATGTGTGCTGGGAAACCAAAAATTCATATGACTTGCTTTATTATAATATTCTCTTCATTGAGATGATCAGAACTGAAACTACAATAACTGTGAGGTATGCACATATATAATTTCACCATATATGTACATGTACGTGTATGCATCTGTGTATATTATATGCGTAATTGAAATATCTCCTTCCAGAATTTCTCCCACACATTTGATTTTCTTTACTGCTTATTTTATATATAATATTCATTTCTTCTTTTAATTTTCCAAATAGTCTGAATATTTGTAAAATAACGGGCAAAGAAGATAAATAGTGTTGATGCTCATATTTTCGTGGTCATTTATGTAAAGCAGTCTTACTGTACTGCACTGTATGTGTGTGTGGGGGAGCAGATATTTACATAAGCCTTTTCCATCCAAGATTTATACATATATATTATATATATATACATATACACATATATATATAGTGCACATACATAATATATAGTTTTATTTGTGATATATACACAACACAAAGCAATAGGACTCTCATATTACATAGATCACAAACATTGTAAAATGCATGAAAGTCTTAAATATTTAGTAAACACTTCTTTCTTAATATAAAATAAATAAAACTGCCTGGGTATCAACAAAAATAACTATTGGAAAATCAACTCAACATAAAATGGATCAATTTCAGACAACCTTATTGCTTGTAAGTGTGGTGTCACTTTTTCACTTGTCTTAGGCAAACAAAATAATGGTAAATTTTAAAAGTAAAGTTAGTTCCCTCTGAATACATCACAAAGGGCTTCCATTTTAGGGATAACTGGATTTCTCATTAGTAATTTTGATCTTAATCTCATTAAAAAAGAAATTCTTTCTCTACTGACACTTTCTGAGAATAGTGATTTGGTAAGATGACATGGTTCTGCTAAGCCATGGCAAGAGATCAGCAAAACTCTCATTCAGGACTAAGCATCTAGGATTCAAAACCTAGTGGGAAGATACTGGACTGAGAATCACCAAACTCATTTTAGTGCTCATTTAGTGCATTTAGTGCTCATTTAGTGTTTTAGTTCCATTGGCTACTCAGGCCTCAGATTTCTTCACAATAACAAAAGTCACTTGCCACAGTTTCAGCAGTAAAAAAGCAAAGGTTCTGAGAATCACTGGGTCAAGAAACGTCACTTTCACTTTAGTATTTTAGTGATAAAGAAATGATTTGTCTTAGCCATTTACCACTGAGCTTTAGCTCTCCAGGAAATTAATTCAGAAGTCACTGTGCCCCACCTTTGTCCCTTATCCCTCCCAACCACAACCACAACATCTGGTAAACATATTTCAGAATGCTCATGGTTATTCACTGGAGGAAATGTTTTATCAGTGATAAACAGTCTTCTCACATTTTTTCTGCTTAGTAGTTTAGGATTATAGTGCTTTAGCCTGAGATCATTTTAGAATAAAAATCTAGATATTTCTGAAAGATTTAGCTTTATGAGCCTTATCACTAGTTGTAAATATTAAAATATCATGTCCTCAGTGGACACAGGCCATGGCAGAAGATGCTTCTATGGAGAAAATGACGTTGCTAATTCAAAACTATTAACAGGGAATGATTGTAGTGGGAAAGCTGTGAGGCTGAAGCATTAATCAGTTCATGATCATGTATTTGTGTCTAAGTCAGCCCCCCTCTGTGTTCTCTCATATTACCCCAGAGTCTTCCTTCAAAGCAGTTATAATGATTCATTATTATGAATTTATTAATGTGATCATTTGTTTAATGTCTCTCTTCGTTTAACTTTGTCTAACTTCCTTGAAGCAGGTATCATGCCTGTTTGGCTCACCATTTGTTTCTATTGCCTAGAATAATGCTAGGAATATAGTAGGTGCTCAGTAAATATTTGTTGAACAAACAAATAAAGGTTTTGCAAACAGGAAGAATCAAAAATAGTTTCTTTTCTTCCTAATTTCCAATTCTAAGCTATTTTCTTGTCTTGAGCCAAAGGGCTGCTCAGATCAACATGTATTGAGTATAAGAATTTAGACACTTTTGGGAATTTCAGCAAAGAGAATTGTGTGTGTCTTTCTCCTCGTGGAAAGGACACTGTCAAGAGAAGAGCATCACAACCTGGAGATGAGGATCAGAAAGCAGAGGATCTTGGAAATAACTTGGTACTCAGAGACCTGGAGTAGGGAAAGAGATTTGACCTTGTCCTCACATGACCATACTGGTCACACAACTCATAAAAGACTAAGAAGGATCTGCATGGGTTGAATCTTCTTGCCTCACAGGCCTCAAGAATACACAGAGACCAGGGAGCAGGAAAGCTTCCTCAGCAGAGAGCTGACAGTCAGTCTGCTTCTACAGAGCAGGCCTTCCAGAAGCTGCAGAATTCTTGTGGTATAGGGTATTCTAGTGGCTAGCCCTGAGCCCTGGTGAACCAACCCACCCAATGGGACAGAGGAGCCAAAGAGAGGAAAAACGGAGGGGTGGAGGGAAGCTATATCCAGTGGAGTTTTCACATTACACCATGACAATACAACCACCTCATAAAGCAGGGGTGGCAAACTTTTTCCATAAAGGGTCTGATAATAGTATATTAGCTTTGAGGGCCATACAGTCTCTGTTGTAGCCACTCAATTCTGCAGTTTTAGTGTGAAAGCAGCTATATAAAATATGAAAAAGGGCTTATTCTAATATATTTTATAAAAAATACAGTGGGTTATATTTTGGCAATAGACCATGGGTTGCTGACCACTGCCCTAGAATAAGACAAAGCCTAGTCCTGCCCTATTGACTTCTAAAATCAGTCTTTGACAAGATCCACAGAAAAAGTGGGTTTTGAAGGCTGAGTCTCAGCTAGTAATACAAGCTTGGAATCACCTTAGAAAATCCAGAGATTTGCCCTTAAAAAGCATAAAACCAAACCACACAAATCCAAAATGATCAATCTATCAAACTGACAGCTAGAACAAAAATAACATTCTTCATAAGAACAGCACTCAGAGACTCTACAATGTATTATTTATAATATCCAGTGTTATAAATCATAAACAAAAAATTACTAGACATAAGAAAATGTCATCCTGAGTCAAGAGGATAAAAGCCAATAGAAAGAGTTTCAAAAGTGAGCCTCAGGTTGGACTTATCAAAGACATTTAAATGTCTACTTAAAATATCTTGAAGGGGCCGGGCGCAGTGGCTCAAGCCTGTAATCCCAGCACTTTGGGAGGCTGAGGCGGGTGGATCACGAGGTCAAGAGATCGAGACCATCCTGGTCAACATGGTGAAACCCCGTCTCTACTAAAAATACAAAAATTCAGCTGGGCATGGTGGCGTGTGCCTGTAGTCCCAGCTACTCAGGAGGCTGAGGCAGGAGAATTGCCTGAACCCAGGAGGCGGAGGTTGCGGTGAGCCGAGATCGCGCCATTGCACTCCAGCCTGCAAAAAAAGCGAGACTCTCTCTCAAAAAAAAAAAAAAAATATCTTGAAGGACTTAGAGAAAAATACTGTCTTGATGCGTGAATAGACAAAGAATCTCAGAAGAGAAATAGAATTTATTTTTCAGCAAAGAACTAAATCAAAATTCTAGAACTGAAAAGTACAATAAATAACATTTAAAAATCACTCACTGGGCTTAATAGCAGATTAGAAAAATTATAAGAAGAGGTCAGTGAACCTGAAGACCAATATAAATGATCAAATCAGAGCAAAAAAGAAGACTAAAGACAAATGACCAGAGTCTCAGGGACCTCTAGGACAATATCAAACTATGGTAACTAACGTTGGACTCCCAGAAACAGATAGAGTGAGCATGGGGCAAAAAAATAATAATAATAATTGTAGACATACTGACAAAATATTTTTCAAGCTTGATGAAAAACGTTGACTTCAATACAGCAAGCTTAGTGAACTCCAGACAGTATAAATGCAAAGAAAACAACATCAAGATATATTATAGTCAACTCACTTATTAAAAAAAAAAAGATGATATGTAAATTTTGAAAGGAAACAGAGATCATCTACTGGGGATCAAAACTAAAACTTTCTACAAACTTATCACCAAAAATAACGGAGGCCAAAAGACAAAAGAATGCTATATTTAAAGTTCTTAAGTAGCCTACCCAGAATTCCATGTCTAGTAAACATATTCTTCAAAAGCAAGTGTAAACATAAAGATAATTTAAAAGAGATAAAAAAGAAAAGACTGTCATCAGCAAGTCTATACTATGCAAAATGCTAAAGAGTATTTCTCAGACTTAAGGAAAATAATACCAGATAGAAACTCAGACTTAAAGGAAGAAATGAGGAACACCAGAAAAAGGAAGTGAGTAAATATAAATATATCTAATTTTTCTCTTTCATAATTTTTTTATAGGACAACTGGTGTTTAAAGCAAAACAAGACAAAATAAAAAGACCAACATTGTAAGGTAGGTGGGGTTTAAAATAAATGAAGAAAAAAATATGATGATAGCACAAAGGATGGAATGAATATGAATGAATAATATTATACCACTGTAATATGGTTACATTTTTGAAAGGGGAAGCAGAAAGTAAGAAGTGTCCATGAAGTGTGAAGTCAGGTCCTACAATATTAACTCTAAGTAAACTTTGATAAAGTAGGCATACATGTTGTTATTCCTAAAGCAACCCCTAAAAATAATAAAAAGGAGCTGTAGCAAGAAGCAAATAGAAGAAATAAAGCGTATATTAAATTTTTTTCAATTAACTCAAAGTAAGGCAGAAAGGGGAAACCAAAGATCAAGGAAGATATGCAAGTAAAATAAGGATAACTGGAAGACATGAGTAAAAACCTGATTGAAAAATAATAGAGTACTTAAGAAAATTGAAATAAAACACAAAAAAGAATTTCTGAAGGTAGGAAACATAATTTCAAATTACCTAATTTTTTGGATGAATTAAAAGGGAATCTGCTCTGTTGAGACTGAAATCAGTGGCCTGCAAGAACAAATGCAAGGAACAGCTCCAAACAAAGTATAAAATATAAATAACAACACCACAAAGAGATGGCAACCATGAGAAAAAGATAATAGACATAGGTCCAGGAGCTTTGACATACCAATAATAATATTAATAGTTTCGGAAAATGAAAACAAAAACATTGGAAAAGAGACAATAATTAAAGAGATACCAGTAGAAAATCCCTTAAGAACGCCTGAGTCTGCAAATTGAAAGGGCCCACTAAGGCCCAGGAAATATTAAGAGAAAAAAGACCCATGCCTAGGCATATACTGGTAAAATTCTCAAACATTAAGTATCGGGAGAAAAATCTTACAGGCTTCCAGGCAGGAAAAAAAAAAAGTTATTTCTCATGGAAAAAAGTCCCATTGACATTGAACTTCTCATCTTCAACACTAGAAACTAGAAAATAGTCAACTAATATTCAGAGTAAACAAGTTTAATCTGAGAATCTTCAACCACCCAAGGTATCATGAATCTTTTGGAGACAAGGAAGACATCTAAGACCTGTCATGGGAAACAAAGAAGAGAGACTATGTCTACTCATGTACTTCATCTCTGGAAAATATTTGAGAAAAAGATCCAATCAAATAGAAAATGAAAAAGCACAAAGACCTGAAGATAGAGTAAGAGACACAGAAGAAGAAACAATGATAGACTGTAAGTTACTCTCCACCCTCTCCTTCTCTAATTCCATATCTCTGTAACATATTTTAGACCATTAATGAATGTGCTTCTAGAACAAACAAATATCATAATTTTCTCATTAAAAAACAAAACACCTTAATTGGCTACTAAATATGGAATTACTATATATTTTTAAGATGTCATAAAATTATCTTCAAAAAAAACTGCTGGACCAAGATGCTTTTTAAAAAGTAAGTTCAAAAAGTCCAAGGATCACAAAATCAGTTTGCCACGAAAATTATTCTAGAGCATAGAAAAATAATGGATAGTTTCCCAACTGTTTTTATACAACTTTGACACAAAAGTATGACTAAAATAGAACTTTAAAAAGTAATCCCAAATATAGATTATCAAGTACAAAATTAATTGTAGTAAGTCAAATGCAGCAAAATTTTTAAGAGTATTTATTCCAGTAATGCAAAGATGACATCAAATTTTAAAATATTTTAGTATAATTTTGGCAGATCAATAAGCCAAAGAAATACAATATTCCACTCAATATGGATAACAAATGTTTAGTAAACTAGCATTTTTTTTTAAATTCATAAAACTTCCATTATAATGAAAGAAAAACATACCAGAATTTTCCCATTGAACACAGGAATAAACTCTAAAGTTATTTAACAGAATTGTGGAAGTCATGATGAATACACTAAGATATGACAGAACTAAGCACAATAACTTAGAAAGGAGATGAAGCATGTCCTTATCAGATACCATGTAAACAATATCCAGAAAACCCAAGAGCGTCAACTGTGATGATCCCTTTGAACTGATGAGAAGAGGTCAAAAAATATTTTTCATAAAGGGTCCAATAAAAAATATTTCAGGCTTGCCAGCCAGACCATCTCTGCCACCACTTCTCAATTTTGCTTTTGTAGTGCCAAATTGGCTATAGACAATATGTGAACAAATGGGCAGTTCTGTGTTCCAGTAAAAATTTATTTAAGAAAGCTTTATTTATTCAAAAAAGCGTTATGTTTGTCCCCAGGCTATAGTTTTCCGACTTCTGATCTACAATTTACAACTTTATTTTTTATTCAAAAGATTTCCTAAACATCTATGGCCAGTTTAAACCTATGAGAAAATGATCCCAATTACAACAATAAGTATGCATATAAAATTCTCAGTAAAAACTTTGAGAAGCAGCATGTGAAACCTACAAAAAGAAAATTACAAAAAAAGACTCTGATTATATAAAGAATAACTTGATCAGATAGAAATATATTCTTTTTAAAAATACTTTCAACTTTTATTTTAGACTCGGGGTTACATGTGCAGGTTTGGTACATGGGTATAATGTGTGGTGCTGAGTTTTGGAGTACAGATCCAGTCACCCAGGTACTCAGCACAGTACTCAATAGGCAGTTTTTCAACTCATGCCCCTCTCCTAACCTTCCCCCTCTGCAGTGTCTAGCGTTACCTTTTTTTTTTTTTTTTTTTTTGAGATGGGATATCACTCTGTTACCCAGGCTGGAGTGCAGTGGCACCATCACAGCTCACTGTAGCCTCCACCTTCTAGGCTCAAGCAATCCTTCCACCTCGGGCTCCCGAGTACCTGGGACCATAGGCCTGCACCATCCTACCTGACTAATTTTTTTTTTTATATATATTTTTTAGAAACGAAGACTCCTTGTGCTGCCTTGCCTGGCCTCAAATTCCAGGGCTGGCCTGAAATCCTCTTGCCTCAACCTCCCAAAGTACTGGGATTACAGGTTTGAGCCACAGTGCTGGCCTATTGTTCCCATCTTTGCGTCCATGTGTACTCAATGCACAGCCATAAAAAAGAATGAAATCATGTCCTTTCCAGCAACATGGATGCACCTGGGGGCTATTATCCTAAGCAAATTAATACAGTTACAGTAATCCAAACATGGCCTATTCTCACTTATAAGCGGGAGCTAAACGTTGGGTACACATGGACACCAAGATAGGAACACTAGACGCTGGAGAGTGTCCTAAAAAGGGGAGAGGTTGACATGGGCTTAAAAACTGTCTATTGTGTACTGTGTTCACTACTTGGGCAATAGGATCATTAGAAATCCAGACCTCAGCATCATGCAACATACCATGTAACACACCTGCACATGTATCCCCTGAATCTAAAAGAAAAAGTAAAATAAAAACAGCATATAAATAAATAACATATACATAAATAAATGGTGCCACTGTTGGTCAAGTTTTCGAATTTAAAGTCCTGGAAGTAAGTCATCTTTGACTTCTCTTTCTACCTCTCCCTCTCCCTTAAGCGTTCAGTTAATTTTGTTGAGGATGACTAATCATTCAGTTTTCCCAGAACTGAAGCGTTCCCAGGATTTTGGGCTTTCAGTGCAAAAAAAAAAAAAAAAAAAAAAAAAAAAAAATGAAGATCCAAGACAAACTGGGACAAGCTAGTCACCCTATTTCTCCCCTCAAGTATTTCTCAAAACCCTCCACTTTCCATCATCCCCACTACTTTTACTGAAACAACCACAGTTTCAGGCTAGAATTCCTCCAGTGGCTCTTGCTCTATTCTCCCTGTCCCTAATCTTACTCTTTCCCATACATTCTCCATATTATTGATAAGATGCTCTATCAGGGATGTAAATCTGATTAGCCCCAAATTAAGTCATCCATTGAGTCTCACTGTCTCAAGGATAATTTCTGTTTAACACAATCCACTGCAAATCCTCCTGAATGTGGCTCTTTCCTGCTGGTTCCACTCCTTAATTCCTTTCCCTTTTTCACAAACATGCATGCTCCAGTCATATTGAATGACTCATAATTCCTCAAATATGTCAAGGGATTAGATGCTTCTGGGTCTTCCTTACAAAGTCTACCTAAATTGCTCTCCTCAGTTTCTTTACCTAGTAACCATCTACTTTTTACTGAAAATTCAGGTTCAGAGTCACCTCCTCAGGAAAGCTGTGTCTGATTCCCCTTCTCCACTCCAGCTTGAATTAAGTGTCACCCTTGCATGCATCAAGGTGCTCCCTGTGCTAGGAGCTATCACAGCACTTATTGTTTTGTATTTACTTATGTGTCAATCTCTCTATTATATGGAATCAACCCAGGTGTCCATCAACAGTGGACTGGATGAATAAAATGTGGTACAGATAGCCATGGAATACTACACAGCCATAAAAAAAGAATGAAATCATGTCCTTTGCAGCAGCATGGATGCACCTGGGGGCTATTATCTAAGCAAATTAATACAGTAACAATAAAAACTACCTATTCTCACTCATAAGTGGGAGCTAAACATTGGGTACATGTGGACACCAAGATAGGAACACTAGATGCTGGGGAATGTCCTAAAAAGGGGTAGGTGTGGATGTGGGCTTCAAAACTACCTATTGTGTACTATGTTCATGGAATTATTGAAGGGTGGTGATGTGATTTCTTCTCATTAATTCTACTCCTGAGGATATGCCCAGAATATAAATGCACAAGAAACTGGGAGTTTGAAGGTTTGAGAAACAGTCCTGGCTCTCCCTTTAAAAAGCTACTTATTTTTCCTGGGCTGTGGCTTCCTGCCCTCTTTGCTTAGCTGCCACTTCTTGTCCTTCAGATTTCAGCTTACATATCACTGGCTCTGAGAAACGTTTCCTGATCCTCCAAGACAAGGTTTGATGAAATCCCATAGCACCCTAGGCTGCCCCTACCTGTTGTCTATAAATCTCATTAGTGAAGGAATTCTTTCTGTCTTGTTTTTCTCTGTCCCCAACATCTAGCATATTACCTGGCACATGGTAGGAGGTCAATAAATAATGGTTGGATTAATAAACTTTAAACTACAGGGCATCAAACAGAAGAAGATGATCTCTCTAAGATTCCTTTAGGCCCTAACCTTCTGTCAAGCAGAGATAAAGCCCTATATTTCCACAATGACCAAGAAGCGTTAAATTATGATTACCACCATTGGAAACTGCTCTAAATGGCATTGTGTCATCCATTGTTCAGGCAAACACACGTTCAGTTGAGTTTTTCCCGAAAGTAGGGGCATCAGAAGAAAGAAGTTTGAGTAAAAAACAGTCATCTAAAAGCAATGCTAGAGAAAGAAGGAGCACAAAAGGCCAACTATTTGTTCTTCTTGAGTGTGGGAAATGATTTATCCTCACGAGAGGACCTAAAGCCAACCCACAACAGGCCACATAGAACCTTCTAGCATCTCAGTTGGGAAAGGCCATGGATGCTCTGGTACCTTGTCCATTCTACAAACTCCTGCCACAAATGGCAGGGAGAGCCCCAAAGTTAGCCCAGGAACAGAGCAAGCCCTCAAGCCTTGCTCCTGCTGTTGCTAACCTGAAGAATTGTAACTGTCTTACTACACAGGCATCCTCAGCCTGAACAAAGCCTCCCTCACTGTCTAACCTGCAATTTCTTCACCTCTCACTTTCCAGAAATCCCTGTAGCTCATGTCTGTCCAGCCTACTTTCCTTCTGACAACACGCTGTTTTTTGGCAAATGGAGGGAACTCAATTATAATCACTGGCAGTGACACTTTGCTTTTGGTATTCCTATGTAATTATATCTTTCCTCAGAGAGTCACTTTCTATGTCCACTGATTACCACCATGGCTTCCTCTCCTTTATCTCCACAATACAGCTCTGTGTTAATTTTATATCTAAAGAGAACATGGACCATTCATTAAGCCTTTGTCAAGTCATTTTCTTTGATTATTTACAAAACATTGTCCTCAAGGCAGAACTGAAAACTTTCAAATGGCCAGACAAGATTAACACATTGCTATTGGGAGGATTACTTGGATCCTAGAGATTTCTCTACTTCTTCCTATTATTGTCATAGTCTTTTAATTTCCTCTCCTCACAAAGAAGCAGCTTAATGTAGAAAAAGCTTTCAAGTAAAATACAAGTCTCATGTCCAAAGGGCTGATTTTAGAACTATGGGAGTTGGTGAATGATGATAAAGAAGAAGTCTATGAGAAAGAATAGAAATTACTTCTGTGATGACTCCTGTGTGAGCCCTGAGGAGAAAGTGGCTGCAGACAGAAATGGAAGGTGCTGTTTCACTGAAAGACTCAGACATTGGCAAGCAAATAGGTCACACAAGAGAGAGATGGATAATGCCCCCAATTTCTTCTTACTCTTACAATCACAATCTTGATGGTAGCAGCTCATCAGTAGGCCGCTGGGACAGAGAACTTCATAGGCCTCATTGATAAGGCTAGAGAAGAGTAAAGGAAATAGCAAGTGCTATGTGGTAGCTGGAAGGATTTGTTAATAAGCGCTGATGAGAGAGTCTCTGGAAATTGGAGATTTCAGGGTCTAGAGGCCTTTTAAAGAATGGATGGGGCCAGGAACCAGTGTAATCAGATTATTGTAGTTAATATGACCCTAAAATAAAGTGCGATCTCTGTGAGCAGAGGTTATACACAGGAGGATCTAGCCCAAGATTTTTGATGAACTCTGACATGGTGCCCATTTACATAATACGACAATCACTATTCATAGAATAAATCCAAGAGGGCAGCTGCATCATGGCTACCTGACCACTGGCAGAGTCGTGTCTTGAAATACGTGCCAATGTTCAAAGATTAGGCTGGTCCCACTTCCTTTTTTCCCCAAGGAAGGAAAAAAATGAAGCTAGTTAACTTCCTGGGGGGAAACACTGCACTTGATATGGCGGACACAGAGTTGGACTTTCACAAATTTGTGAATAGCTCTAAGTGGGAGAATTGTTAAATGAAGAGAAGTCCTAGAAGCCAGTATTAAAAGAAACCAAATTTATGACATTATTTTTAATAGGATCTTTCCTGGAGCTAGAAAAAGACTTATGATGGCAAGTAATTTGGATCACTTCAAATGCCCTTTGAATCCCCTGGGATGCACTCTGTGACAGGCAGGAGGGAAAGCAGTGATGCCTGGAGAAGAAGCAAATGGGACACCAGATGGATGTGTTTGGGAACTTGGTGACTCCCAGTTCATGCGGAAGAAGATTTTGAAATTAGGTTAGAATGTGCTGCTGAGATGGTGCCTGCCGTGGTCTGAATGTTTGTGTGCCTCCAGAATTCATATGATGAAACCTAATTACCAATGTATTGGTTTTAGAACGTGGGGCTGTTAGGAGGTGATTAGGTCATGAGGGCAGAACTCTCACAAATGGCATTTAGTGCTTTTATAAAAGAGGTCTCAGAAAACTGCCTTATTCCTTCCACAATACAAGGACATGGCCAAACGTTGCCATCTATGAACCAGGAAGTAGGCCCTCGCCAGACATTAAGTCAGCTGGTGCCTTGATTTGGACTTCTCAGCCTCCAGAACTGGGAGAGATAAATTACAGTTTGTGGGCTGCCCAGGTTGTGGTATTCTTCTGTAGCATCCCAAACAGACTAAGACAGTGCCATAACGGCAGGTCCCTGAGGCAAGGAAGAAAACAAATCACTAAATCAGTGTTTCTTCCATTAGAGGTCATTGGAGCCTTGAAGGGACTGACTGCTAAAAAGCAGGTGGAGATTTAACACTGCATCACATTCCAGGCAAAACCACCCCCAGTTGGACAAATACCAAAAGTAATCACTACACAAAATAGTGAAGGGCCAGTAGATTTGAAGACTGGCGAATGTGGCCTATTTGGAACCTGTGACAACAGACACTATGAAGAGTGACATGCCACTGTGGATACTCAAACTGCTTTAAAGTCTCCAGGCCTCTTTAGATTCTCACTGTCACAGTTAATCAGGAGAAGCAAATGAACAGAAGAAAAAGCACAAGACACAGAAACCCTGCTTCAGGCTTTAGTGGTAGAAGTCAAAGCAAATATGGCCCAGCAATTTGAGATCATGTTGAGGTCATTAATGCTTTCAGGGGGTAGACAAGGCAAGGCCTATCTCTATTAGCAGAGAACCATCCCCAACGCACACACACACACACACACACACACACACGCACACACACATGCACACTATTCTGCAGGGAAGAGGATGGGAATAATTTATCAGTTCCAAAGGTCAGGATAAACCATCCTCTGACTGAAAAGAAAGTTAGAGGGAATATCAGAAAAGTATATTTATTTTTTACATTTTGAAAGAAAACACCTAAAATACCTTAAACATAAATGAATAGTATATTGAATAAGTATAAGTGAAGACTCACATAATCACCACATGGGACAAGAAATAGAACATTGCAGCACCTAGAAATCTCCTATATTTTTCTTTTCATACACCCGAAAAGTAAGTACTACTCAAATTTATTTTTGGTAATAGCTTACTTTTTTTCTTTACATTATTGCTACTTAAATATGCATTCTTAAAATTATAGTTTACTTTTTCATGTTGTTGAGTTTATATAGAGGAAATTTATTGTGTATGGTCTTCTATAGCTTGCTTTCTTTCCATTCAGCATTATGTTCATAAGATTCATTCATGTTTTTGTGTTACTCAAGTTCATTCATTCTCAGTGCTGTACATTATTCCATTGTATGGCCATAGCACAACATGTCTATATATACTACTGCTGATGGACATTTGTGTAGCTATTGGGACAACTATGAATAATATTGGCATTAACATTTTTGTCTGTGCTTCTGCTATTCACCTTCTCGACTTTCTCCATGGTATATACCCAAAGGTGGAATTACAAGGTTGTATGGTTAGCATATTTATTAGACAAAGTTATTCAGAAAAATAGAACTGATAGGATGTGTGTCTATATAGTTAGAAAAATATTTATTTTAAGGCATTGGCTTTTGTAATTATGGAGGCTGGCAAGTTCAAAATTTAAGGGATGCGCCAGCAGGCTGGAGACTCAGGAAAGAGTGAAGCATACAGTTCAAGCCCAAAGACCATCAGCTGCAATGTCCACCTATTTAAATGTTAATCTCATCCAAGACACCCTGATAGAAATATCCAGAAAACGTTTGACCACATATCTGAACAGCATGGTCCAGCCAAGCTGAGACATAAAGTTAATTATCAACTTTTTATGTTCAACTTTTGTAAGTAATGCTATTTTCCAAAGTGACTATACTAATATACAGTCATCATGGGTGAAGGTCTTCAACTTCTCATTAGGATATGGTTGACATGATAAGCAGCCTATTTTATTTCTATATAATGAGTATCCCCCCAAACTCCCAGAAAAGTGGGGGTTTTGAAAGAAGGCCTTGACTCCTGATGTTCAGTGGCTAACGTGATTGTCAACTCTTTCTGTTGTCAACAACAGGCCAGCTTTCTACTATAAAAACTGACAGGACAGGGTGCCTGTGTCTGAGTGCTGGCACTCCTGCCTGTGTTTTCCATTAACAAATGATGTCACAGTCCACTGAATAGTGCATTCAGAAACTTGGATCTCCTCTCTGACTCCACCACCTGTTTATAGCTAATAACTCATCAATTTCTATTGACTCTGCCTCCTGTGAATCTCTCAGGCTCATCCATATCACTCTATCCTTTCTAAAACTACTCAAGTTCAGGCAGTTCTTTGCAAGAACCTCCTTACTGGGTCCCTGCCTCCTGTCTTGCCCACTCCAATTCATTCCGGACTCTAAGAAACCAGAACAACTTTTGTAACATATACCTGTGAAATTATCACTCTCTTGCCCAAAGTGCCCACTTTGACATTCAATGAAGTCCTTCCTCCTTAACATGAATTAACAAAGCTCAGCCCAATAAGAGCCCCTATCTCACTTTTCTTTACTCTCTTCTCTTACTTCCTTCTCCCAGTGTTGTCCTCACAGCATTTCAGCCACAGAACACTTCTATCAAAAGATTCCTTCAATGATCCACATTTTTTTCAGTCTCCAGGCTTTCACATACGTAATCCTCTCTGCCTGGAACACTCTTTCTCCCTTTCCATTTCTTTTATCTCATTAACTCCTTACAACTCTTCAGGTTTTTAGCTAAGCGGAAACAATATTTTATGATCACAAAATCCAGTTTAATATTTCCCTTTCTTTGGCACATGGAAAAGTACACTTCTCAGCCCTTGTGATATTAGGTGGAGCTATATCACTTGCTTTTACCAGTGAAATATGATCAGAAGTGATGTGTGTCATTTCCATCCTGCAGCATGAAAGCTTCTGCCTGATTCTCATTCTTTCTTCACCTTCTATTGCAAACTCAGAGGTCTCAAGTTGAAAAGGGAGAGCCTTAAGCCTGAAGCAGCAGCATCTCTGAATGACTACAGAAAAAAGACTCAGAGTCACCCAAGCCCACAGCAGGCTTTGTGTGAGGAAAAAACAAGAGGTTTTGTTGTTATTGTTAATCCATTACGTTTTAGAAATGTTTTTTAATCTAGCATGGCCTAGTATTTTCTGACTAATACAGAAAATGGTGTCAGGAGTTGGATACCACCACAGTAAAAACTAATATATGTGGCATTGGCTTAGCAGATGGGTAGCAAAGGTAAGAAAATGGATATTCAAGGCTGAGAAAATGTTAATTCATGTTATAAAGTTGTAAAATACGACCTCCCTAGTGAAGTTGTTCAGCTCTAATGGAAGACACTGGAAAGAAGAAATTTAGTAATCTGTGTTATTTGTCATTTGACTGCATTTGGTGAGGAATCACAAAAAGAGTTGGAATCAGAAAATGAGTTAAGCAGAAATGAAGAACAGACAGCTCAAAAATTCATAACTTTGAAGGACTGGAAAAGCCAATTTCTCTTCTTCCTCAAATAGGAAGAGATAAAAATGTTTAAAAAAAAAATCTTTGGTGGCAAAACCTATTAAAAGTCAGTCCTGCATCAGAGATGAAGCTTAATGTGAAGACTTTCAATAGACACTCAGGACCTTCTCCATCAAGACAGTTTGGGGGATGATAAAGCAAAAAAAGAGAACAGATATGAGAAGCATGTTGTGATGGTTAATATTAAGAGTCAACTTGCTTGGATTGAAGGATTCAAAGTATTATTCCTGGATGTGTCTGGGAGGGTGTTGCCAAAGGAGATTAACATCTGAATCAGTGAACTGGGAGACGCAGGCTCACCTTCAATCTAGGTGGGCACCATTTAGTCCTCTGAGCGGCTAGAATAAAGCAGGCAGAAGAAGGTGGGAGAGACTGAAGGCTGCACCGTCGGCTTCCCTACTTTTGAGGTTTTGGGACTCAGATTGGCTTCCTAGGTCTTCAGCTTACAGATGTCTTATTTTGGGACTTCACCTTGTGAATGTGTGAGTCAATACTCCTTAATAAACTCCCCTTCATATATACATCTATCCTATTAGTTCTGTCCCTCTAGGGAACCCTAATACACACGTCTTGTAAAGAACTATGGGTATGAGTACAGACATGAGACACTGAGAAGAATCAAACAGATGTGTTTTTGAAACAGTTGAACTGTCGAAAAAAAACAAGAATTAGGGAAAAAGAAAATTGTGACTGTTCAAGACTTTTAAATGACACCTGGGCCCCTCATTTTACAGAGGTAGCATCTGTGCAGTACTCAAGGAGAAATACTCCTCAATGCTCCATTTTGATGTGGCCATGAAGAAAAATGGAGGAAAAAGGGTAAAGCTCCAAAAGGGTAAGAACTAAGAACTGAAGCCATAGTGGATGAAGAAGCAAGATCAGGATCTACTCAAGGAATCCTCCTTATCTCTAGATCAGTGTTCTCAGCCTTGGCATTATTAAACTTTTGGTCCCAGTAATTTTTTGCTGAGAGAGGGGGCTGTCCTATGCATTGCAGGATGTTTAATAGCATCCCTGATCTCTATACCCACTAGATGCCAGCAGATTCTCTTCCCCAATTGTGACAAACAGAAATGTCTGGAGACACTGCCAAATGTCCCCTAGGGGACAAAATTGTCCCTGGTTGGGAACCACTGCTTTAGGGAAAGGCATCTCATAAAGTCTGCCCAGGAGGATTTCAGAATTGCCATGGACTAGTGACTGCTATGTATTTCCTGTCCTTCTCCTTTCTAAATGAGAATGTTTATTGTGATTTCTCCTTTCTTGTTTTACAATTGCATATTGGGTGTAGGGTGGGAGCATAGATACTTGTCTATTTTTAGTTCATATGAGAATCTGTTAATACATTCATACCTAGAAACATTAAAATATGCATGCTATGCCATATTCTGAATCACCTAATTTATCCAGAAATCCTGAACTTTTAATCTGATAGTGTAACTGGCTAATTGACTGTATTCTGTGCGTGGAAGAGAGAATGAAATGGGTATCTGGTACCAGAAAAATGGATTGTGGCAGAGACAATGCCATTCAAAAGTCTGTTTCACAGTCCTCCTTTCTGGGCATATCACAATCACCCTTCCTAGGCTCCCTGCAGCTCAGGGGGACTATGTGACTAGTTATGACCAAGGAAATGTAATAAGAATGCTTCTTACAGCAGGAAGAAGTAAACCTCCATTAGTTAAACCGCTGGTATGTGGGGGTTGTTTGTTACTGCAGCATGTCATAGGCAGCTCAGATGTCACCCCATTGTGAAGCCTGCCCTGACTCTCCAGCTCAGGGCTAGGTTCCCTTTATGTGCTGCATGATTCCCCTAATATTATATTTATTACGCTATATTGTACTTCCCTTTTTATATGTCTCTCGTTGGGAACAGGAATCATACTTATTTACTGTATATGTAGCACAGGATCTGGCACTTGAATATTTGTTGAGTGAACAGATAATGATTGCTAATCTTACATTGTTGAGGTTGAAATTCACTGAACAGGTTATAGAAAGGTGGAGCCAGCTGTTGTGAATGTTGATATCCCATGGAAATAGTAGGAGGGAAAAGTCCTTGGTTGGGCAAACACTACCCCATTAAAGGTTGTGGCTAACAGATATTAAATTATGTTCTCCATTAATCATAGCAGTCTTCCTACCAGAATGTGGAGAAAAGTAGAAAACAAAATAACTCACAAATCTTTTTCATCCCTAGCACTGCTCTAGAAAATTCCATAAGCTGAGTTAGACAAATTTAACTTTGATGACTTTTCAGTTTCTGAGACATAAGGAGAGACTGAAAGAAAGTGCAGCGGAAGCAACACAATTTTCTCCACAGAATGTGATAGGGGGTGTGTTCGAGGCAAACTGAGCACCATGAAGCTAAATGACTCAAGAGCACGCAAGAGAATATCTATTGACAATTAATGACCTGAAGAATCATATTAAAGAACTGATGTTTAACTGGATGATTACCAAAACCCACAGTTCATATGTTTTCCCCATTGTGGCTATGAGAAAAATGTCTGGAAATATTTGAATATGTGTGGTGTGTCATACTCTTAATTATCTGATTAATATTGTTGATTACATAGCACCCCAAGTAAAAGACATGATGGATTACTTGACATATCAGCATGTCAAGGAACTCCGCAGTTCACTGTTTTATTATTTCAGAATAGATATACCAGATGCCAATGACTCTTGAACAGATAAAGAAAAGCATTTATCTGCCTGGAAAGCTTTTATCCATTTTGAAAGGTGCCTCAAAAGTTTCCAGAGCCCTTCTTAATTTTAATGCTTTAATAGAGGAGGTGGCAAGTGAAAAAAACTACTTAAAGATGCTCACATACATAAAAAGACATTAAAGAGGCAAAAGTTCTAAATCACCTGGTTGAGTCTTCTTTGAAATTATCCTTGGCCAATGCCACCTTATTGAAATTTTGTAAAATATATTAGTTGTATAGTATTGTAGGTAAGAATGAGCACTCACTCAGAAAAGATATATGCTATTACCTTTTGACCATGTCACAACATTTATTGAGAGTTAAAGAACTATGCAAAGTTTTATGGAAGAATTAAAGAGCGTTTTAGAATTATAACTCTGAGAAAATTTGTAAAACAACATTTTAATATCATGAAGTTTTTAAAAATCTGACACCAGAGTATCAAGCCCAAGCTGGGGCAATGGTTAGAAAATGAAGTCAGATGGATGCAGCAAACCACCATGGCATGTGTATATCTTTGTAACAAATCTGCACACTCTTCACATGTACCTGAGAACTTAAAGTATAATAATAATAGTAACAATTTAAAAAAAGAAAAGAAAGTCAGAAATGTTTTCTCTTTGGAGGTTGGTAGGAAGAGGAATATGAGAGGGCTTTGAAAGCTTTACTGGTCTGCTTGGTTCAGACTCCAGTAAAGACATTAGCTGACCCTCACAAGCTTCTCTTGTTGTTTTGAGGTTGTTTTGTTTTTTAAACTACTGCCAGTAAAACTATAGCAGAAAGATGAAAGGAGTAAAAAGCCCATGATTTTGCCAGTAAACCTTGTCAAATAGCATGTTTCGATACTTTGTCTATAAAGATAGAATTTTGGCTCTGACATGGGTGATCAATTTCCTTCATAGATATTTGCTGACAAAATATCCCATATCTACGTGCTTACTAGTGCCAACTTGTCACCTCAGAGAGCCAGGTAGACGCCAAGGTCATTAAAGGAGATCAAGACCACAAAACGTTAAGCTTCTCTGGGCTCATCTCCCACTAGACATGGAGACTGGCAATAAATCAGAGGTTGTTCAGCTTGTGCGCATTGTAATAGGGAAACTGGGGGCAGTGGAGGGGGTATGGAGGAATTTCTATATTTTCTGATCACTTCTCTGTAAACCTAAAAATAAAGTCTATTCATTAAAAATATATTGAAATGATTCCATACCTGTTAATAAATAGGTGCAGCCCATACCCTTTAGCTGCCTCTCACCCCAGCCAATCACTGGCCCCCTCCTCTTCAGGCTTTGCCTTTTCTTAAGTGCTTAGTAAAAGACTGAGAAACTGAGCAGACATTTCAGTAGTCTCATTGGGCTGAAAATACCCAAAATATGGAGTTGGGTGATCACGAGGAAGGAAGGATCCTCATCAATGTCCAAGTTTGTCACTTGGGGCTCCCAAAGCACATTACCCTAAGAGTAATGATGAGCTGAAAATAGACCAGGCTTCATAAACACTAACTTTTGCTTCCAATAGGCTCACACCATGATTGGATTAAAGTCATTCTAACCACATTCCAGAAGCAAAAATAACTCCTCTCTGAGGAAATAAAACATCATCCTGTGTCTCAAATTATACTATAATTTTTCAGACACCTTTTCTGTCATAAGATGGAAATAAATTAAGCATGCACAAAGACAATAATGGACGAAATCAGGAGAAAAATAGATAATAGAAAAACAAACCTATAGGATATTCAGATATTGGGCCAGGCACAGTGGCTCATACCTGTAATCCCAGCACTTTGGGAGGCCGAGGCGGGTGGATCACCTGAGGTCAGGAATTCTAGACCAGCCTGGCCAACGTGGTGAAACCTGTCTCTAATAAAAATACAAAAAATTTGCTGGCCATGGTAGTGCACACCTGTAATCCCAGCTACTCAGGAGGCTGAGGCAAAAGAATTGCTTGAACCCGGAAGGCGGAGGTTGCAGTGAACAGAGATCGTGCCATTGCACTCTAGCCTCGACAACAAGAGCGAAACTCCATCTAAAAAAAATAAAAGATATTCAGACATTGGAATTATCAAGCATGGACATTAAAGAAACTATAATGTGTTTAAGAAAATAAGTAACAATCAAAAATTTCAGCACAGAACTGCAAACTTTATCAGAAATAAATGAAGATTATGTAACTAAAACATAAAATATGCACTGCAAATACTAACCAAAAAAAAAGGTAGAGTAGCAATAGCAATATCAGACAAAGTAGTCTTGAAAGCAGGAGATAAAATTGGAGATGAAGAGGTACATTCTATAATGATAAAAGGATGAATTCAACTTACATAAAATTCATGATCATATATATATATAAACACCTATGATTTTGCTAGAAAACACCTGTCAAATAGCATGATTTGACACTTTTTCTGTAAGGATAGAATTTTGGCTCTGACATGGGTGATCAATTATATATATATATATGTATATGTGTAGATGTGTGTGTGTGTGTGTGTGTATATATATATATATATATATACACACACATACACACAATTTGTATAAACATAACGACATCCAAATGTACAAAGCAAAACCTGACAGAATTAAAACTGCCTTTATTCCTTTCAACAATTATATACATGGGAATTCCAGAAAGAACCTAAAACTAAGCCATGAAAATTAAAAAGTGAATTTGCCAAAGTCTCAAATATAAGGTCAAACTACAAAGACTGATTATATATCTATATACAGCAACAATTAGAAAGTAAAATTTGAAAAATTACACTACAGCAAAATTATCAAATGTCTAGTAATGTATGTAATGAAAGATGTGCAAGACCTCCATATGGAAACTACAAAACTTAATGGAGAAACATTAAGAAAACTTAAATACTCAGAGATATGCCACAATGTTGGATTGGAATGTTCAATATTGTAGAAATTTCAATATTTTTTAAACTATAGATTCAAAACAATCCCAATTTAATTTGAAGCAGAGTTTTGTGGTTTTGGCCTTGCTTTATGTTGGTCCTTTTTAAAATGAAAATTGATTGGTTAATTGCAAAATATATGTGGAAATGCAAAAGGATAAGAAAAGCCAAGACAATCTTGAAAAAAATTGAGGATTTATATTCTGAGAATATAAGACAGGTTATTATAGAGCTAAAGCGGGATTGGGGCAAAAATATACAAATAGGTCAATGTACAGAACATATAATCCAAAAGTAGACCTTAATGCAAAGAGATACCTGTTTTATGGAAGAGTTCACTGAAGACACTAGAAAAAGACATTCTTTTAAGTAAGCTGTTCTAGGACAGTTAAATATCTATGATGATGAAGATGACTCTTAACCCCAAACTTCAAACTATTCATATTTATCAATTTCAAGTAGATTATAGATCTGGAAGTAAAAGTTAAAATAATCAAGTTAATGGAAGATAACATAAGAACATCTTTCTATCCCTGGGGCAGCAAAGATTTCTCAAAGCACAATCAAAAAAATAATAATAATAAGTTGAGATTTATTAAAATGAGGAATTTCAGACTGTTGAAAGACAAAGGCAAACGAGAGTACAGAAAGATTTGTGATGATTTAACAAAGAATTCATTTTTATTGTATATAAGAAACAAATCAATGAAAGAGACTAACCATTTTTAAAAATTGGACAAATAACTGGAACAGACACTACTAATATAATATGAAAAGGTGCTCAACTGCATGTTCTCATTCATCAGGAAAATGCAAATTAAAACCACAGTAGGATCTATTATAGGTATCTCACCTACCAGAATAGCATAAATTTAAAAGACTGACAATACCACTTGTTGGCAAGAAACTGAACAGCAATAAAATTCATGTGCTGCTGTGGGAGTGTAATTAGCACAAGCAATTATATGTTGGTAAATATCTACTAAAGCTGAGCATATGCAAATCCTGTGACATGGCAATTGTTCCCCCGGGCATATATCCAATGAAAATACATAAGCATGTTAAAAAGACAGAGTAATATTATTTTTATTGCCAAAAAACAAAACAAATCAAGCATCCATCAATAAATGAATAAATGAATATTTTCAAAAACTGGAATGCTACATGGCAATGAAAACAAGCAAACTCTTGTTACAAACAACATAAATTAATCTCACAATTGTATTGTAGTGTAAAAGAGTCCAGTCAGATAAGATTCCATTAATTTAAAGTTCAAAAACAGGCAAATTGAATCTATAGTTATAGAAGCTAAGACAAGGTTAACATTATACCTCAGCAGCAATGAACATGTCTAGCAAACTGATTTTGGCTCTTCAACACAATTTCCTACTAAAAAGAATGAGAATTTCCTTCAGAGATAATCTTCAATAATCCACTTGCTTAAATTGACTTTCCTTCTTTCCCTGTTTTCCTCTTGCCAGACTCTGCTCTTGGCATCACTTCCCAGCATAAATTATCTGCAAGCGAGATCCTCTATCTACGCTTTGGAAGAAATCTAGGCTAAAACAATCACATTTTGCAGCTATGACAGTAAAAACTGATTCAGGCAAAGATTATCAATGGATGCTAAATGGTTTAGGTGTAAGATTATTGGAGAACAAGATATTCACATGTTCTCAAAATGTCAACAGCAGATTACTTACTAATAACCAAGAAAATCTTTTCACAATGGAGATATTTTGAGGACATTGCCCTGAAATGATTAACCAAATATGAAAGCAACTGACATTAAGCACCTCCTGATACAATGCAGTGGGATATATGCAGAATCCCCTTTGTAATGTTCTTGATAAAATATTTCTTTTTTTCTTTTCTTTTCTTTTCTTTTTTCAAGACAAAGTCTCACTCTATTGCCCATGCTGGAATGCAGTGGCACAATCTTGGCTCACTGCAACCTCTGCCTCCTGGGTTCAAGCGATTCTCTGGCCTCAGCCTCCCAAGTAGCCGGGATTACAGGTGCCCACCACCATGCCAGCTAATTTTTGTATTTTTAGTAGAGACAAGGTTTCACCATGTTGGCCAGACTGGTCTCAAACTCCTGACCTCAGGTGATTCGCCCGCCTCGGCTTCCCAAAGTGCTGGGATTACCAGGTGTGAGCCACTGAACCCAGCTGATGAAATATTTCTTAATGCAATCATGATATAATAATCAGACACTTCTGGATTGTAAGACATTCTACAAAACTACTGGCATGGACTTTTCTTTTTTCTTTTTTCTTCTTTTTTTGAGACAGTCTCACTCCATCACCCAGGCTGGAGTGCAGTTGTTGTTAGCTCACTGCAACCTCTGCCTCCCAGGTTGAAGCAATTCTCATGCTTCAGCTGGGATTACAGGCATGCCACTACACCCAGCTAAATTCTGTATTTTTAGTAGAGACAGAGTTTTGCCATGTTGGCCAGGCTGGTCTCAAACTCCTGGCCCCAAGTGATCCACCCCCCTCAGCCTCCCAAAATGCTGGGATTACAGGTGTGAGCCACTGCACCTGGCGGCTTTTCAAAAAAATATTTTGAAAATACAAGTTAGACCTTTCAAAAAATACGTAGTATTTTTTGAAAAGTTCATTCTAGTAGTCTTATAGAATGTCTTACAATCTGGAAGTGTCTGACTGTTACATCACAATTCCAGTAAGAAACATTTTATCAACTGTGGCTCACACCTATAATCACAACATTTTGGGAGGCTAAGGCAGGAGAATCCCTTGAGCCTAAGCACTGGAAACCAGCCTGGGCAACATAGTAAGACTTTGTCTCTACAAAAAATAAACAAAATAGCTGGGCATGGTGACATGCATCTACAGTCCCAGCTACTCGGATGGCTGAGTTGGGAAGATCTCTTGAGCCTGGGAAGTCAAGGCTGAGCTGTGATTGCCCTGTTGCACTCCAGCCTGGGCGACAGAGCAAGA